>NW_019156875.1:0-2956 GCF_002288905.1 Enhydra lutris kenyoni | reverse complement strand
GGCTCGGGAGACAAGACTGCTCAGCGAGACCGCCTACGCGTTCCAATGCCCCTTTCAGAGGACGGTTCTCCTGCACACAGTCTGGGGCTGGGGTGCACATGAGAAGGGGGTCTGGCCGGTTGGATCCCCATGGCTGGGGGGACGAAGCATCCCACGTGTGCCACGGTGAGATTCGCCAGGCGGTACCAGAGATGGTGGAAGGGGAGGGCTGTCTGCGGGAACGGTGTTCGGATTTACACTGCGGAGGGCGGACGGCTGACATGTGGATGCTGGGAACACATTAACTGGCTGTCACAGTGACGCATAATAAAATCAAGGACTGTTCAGGAAAGTGGAGCCGCCCAAGAGCTACTTTAAGATGTCATCAGCATTCCATGGGCTCTTCTGCCTGCAGCGGTACAAATGTTTTGAGAAACAATTTCCATCTCCCTTCCAGTTGGAACTGTTGTCTGTCTGTTTTGAAATTCAGATCTGTACCATCCAGTGACTCAGGGATCTCATGGCCCAAAATTACAGCTTGTCTAAAACACTGGTCTGCTCTCTCTTCCTAACACTGCTGGTCATCTCCTGTCCCCAGGTGAAACCGCTGTCTCAGCATCTACCTCATTCATTCGAATTATTTGACTATAAATGGAAAAGGCCCTCAAGGCTTGGAAGCATCCCTTGGTCCATCCTTTGTGCTGTAGCAACGAGCACTATTCTTTCAGAATAAAAGACTACATTCCCAGCCTTTCTCATAGCAAGGTTTTGTCACACCACAGTTTTGACCAACAGACTGAAAGAGGAAGAGATACATGCTGCTTCCGGTCACGTCCCTGATGGAAGTGGAAGGGTGTGTGCCATCTTGGGTCATGAGGTCTGGCCATGGCTGGTGGAGCCCTAGTGTGGGGCCACACAAGACCCTTTGCAGCTGATGCCTGGGAAACAGGAAATTCCCCATTTTTGTCCACTGTCTCTTATTCAGGTCTCCTGCCATGGTGGCTGAACCTGTCTCCTGAGGAATGCACCTGCTCGGGAGGCTACGTCAAACTGCATGTCTGCTCGTCTCTCGGCTCAGATCGCTGCTTCCTCTGGGAAGTGGGTCTGTTTGGTGCTGGTGGGGAGGGACGGTGCTGGGCTTGCTGGTCCAGGGCTGCTGTGGGAAGCGGGTCCCTAGTGCATGTGGTCTCAGGACTACATCCTCTCATCTTCTTTCCTGTGTTCTCAACTTTCCCTTTGATGTAAAAGCCTCAGGTAGTGATGCGGGACGTCTGCAGAGGACGTCCTGTGGCCCAGCACTGTGCTAAGGTGCCACTACACAACGCCTTCACCCTCACAGCGATCGTGAGGGTGCCTGTTCCACAGATGTGGAAACAGGCTTGGAGACCCTCGGCTGGCGTGGGAGTCTGGGCCCGGAGCCCCTGGCCTTCTGCGCAGTGGATCCTGTCACTGTCCAATGTCAATGCAGAAGGAGTGAGCACATTCCCAGCGTCGGTTCATGGTGCAATTTCACAGGAGCCGCCGCTGGCCCTGCCGAAGGGCTCTGACAGGACTTTCGGGGTTACTCTTGACCACCCTTGTTGTGCAGGATGTGGAAGGACCCACTAGCCCTGTGGGGCCCACAGTCCTGGGACAATGTGGGGAGACTGGCTGTAGGGTCTGAGCAGCTTGGACCCACCCTCTCCTGCTGGCCTCGTGTGGGGACATGCGGACAGGCTGGTGTGTCGCACAAGCTGGGGGTGGAGGCTACTCGGACAGCAACTTCTGCTACCTTCTCTTTACCTCCCCAGCAAGCTCTGTTGCCCTACTTAGGGGGACAAAGGAAGAGTCCCCCACCTACCATCCAGGCTCCCAGCCAAGGGCTTGAAGAAAACTTCAGATAGAACCCATGTACTGATGAGAAGCCCAGAAATATGTCCCTGCCAGGCAGATGGAAAATTTGGCCAACTACAAGCTCACAGGGGTTAAGGGGGCCAGCACTACCCCACAGCAAGGCCCTTGTGTTCCTGAGGCCCAAGGTATTTCCTCCAGAGTAAGGGGGCAGGACTCCAAAGTGTCTGCTGAGCGGGGGAGGATGCATACCCAGTGTTCAAACCTGCCCTCCACCTCCACGGGGTGCTAAGTAACCTTCACTGGGGCTGTGCTCCTCTGACCAAATTAAAGATCCTCCACTGGGCAGTAATCCACAGTCTTTCCACGGCCAGAACCAGTAGCCAGGGCATGGGATTCACTGGAGAGTTGGCTTCCCTTTCGCCCCGGTGTCTGCATCGGCCCTCCATGTGGGCTCTGAGCCCAGAAGACCAGGAAACATCTCTTGCCCAAAGAGCTGGGGAACACTGTCATCACAATGGCTGGTTCAGGATACAAGGTGTACAATAAGCCTAAATCTACAAATTGAATTCAGCAAGAAAATAACATTTAAATGGACTTCCCATAACTGAAGCCTGTTGACGGAGATGTCACCCCATCCATTTAAGGTCCCCCCCCCCACTTTTCCATGGCGTTCTAAATTTTGCTAAGGAGATGGGGCAAATTTTTAAAACTTTCTGCCCCCAACCTTTTATATACATTGCTGTGTCTGTCAAATTTCCAGGCATATAAGGAGCTGTCTCAGAAAACAGAAGCCCCCTCCCTGCACCCCTGCATCCAGGGTGTACCAGGTGCTGAGCAGCAGCGGCAGCAAAGACGGCCGGTACCTTGTCTGGCCAGGTAAGACCCATGGCAACGCTGATCCGCAGTCCTCCCAACCGTCCTGTGCACACCCAGGACCCGTGACAGAAATTCAGCTCGGACCTGATCAGCAAAGTCGCCATGTGAGCTGATGACCGCTGCGTGGGGCCACGGGACACTGTGACACTGTGGGCGAGGAGCCCCTGGCCTCGCTGTGACACCGTCACTCCTGTATTGGGAGTCTGAGGTTCCCCACCCGTGAACAGGTAAAGGTGATCCCTGGGTGGGGGAAGTGAAATCTGAGAGA
>NW_019156874.1:0-2956 GCF_002288905.1 Enhydra lutris kenyoni | reverse complement strand
GACCAGCTTTCTCCTTTACCTCACCCTTCCAGGCAAACTCAAGCATGGCCCATATCTACACACTATGTTGAGTCTTTTAATATCTGTCTATTTTTACTGAGGCTTAGTTTTTGTGACCATGTTGGATTCTGTGGAGTGGGCTTTCTGACTTGCTTTAGGATGAAGACATTTGCCTAGATCAGATTATCCCCACACCTTTTCCAAAATTGATACCATGCAAGATGGATAGAAAATATGTTTAACCTACCTTGACAGAGTAACTAGATGATAGAATAAACTATAAACTTCATCTTGTAAGTTTAAGTGGAAAAAAGAAACCTGAGATCAGTAGAATCAGGGCTGTGAGCCTGATGGTAGGTGCACAGAAGAATAGGGACAGTAAGGCCTTAGGAGTAGAAGACAGACAACTTCAGTAAAGGTTTACTTCCTGAAGAAGGTAGTTCTGTCCCGCATCAGAACTCCCATGTCCAGCTCCAAGAAGGCACACGTCAGAGCCATCACAGTGAACAAATTAAAAGGAAAACATGTGGCATAGTAGGTTTCCTTGGGAGAAGCAGCAGATACTAAAGCAATGGAATAAGCCAGCTAAGGCTAAGAACTTTGTTAAAATACAGTAGAGAAAACCACTGCCAACAACAACATTTACCTATCGGAACTGTTAGGGGCTGTAGGAACGCACAGGAGAAAATCACCCTGCAGGGAGCAGAAACAATGATCAGAGGGTTGGCATTTGTAGACATGGGTTTTTGTTTGTTTTTAATTTTATTGACATGAATTTTTAACACAGTTACTATACATAAGTTTTATAGGCTCAGATTTCAAAAGGAAACATGAACATAATGAGATAAGTAGATGATACAAGAAAAAGAATCAAATGGAAATTCTAGACCCAAAATAGGCGATATTGAAAAGGAAGTTTTTATGAGGTCATAATAACGATTAAGTGTGCTAGAAGAGATCAAGCAAACAGTCAGTAGAAGGCTGGTGTGGTTATACCAGCATCCACTAGGTCACATAGGAGGGTGTTTGATAATAATTTATTTTGTACGTTTAATATAGTTTTCTATATATATGTAATATTTAAAAATTTTTAAAAATTAAACATGCACTGAAGATCATAGTCAATGAAATTAAACAGAAGAAAGCAATTCAATATATAACAAATGTGGAGAAGAAGGTGAAAGTAACTCTTAAGAAATCACTTTTTTATTTAACTGAAAAAACTGAAAAAAAAAAAATCAATGGAAAAGCTACTCCAACTATGGGAAAATTCATTAAGGGAGCGGGATATGAGAGAGAGAGAGCGCCGAATCCTAACCACTAGACCACCAGGGAGGTTAAGGGAACGGGATATGAATTAAATCGCTTGTTATGTATAAAAACCATCAACTAGATGCCACAGTGAAAAGAGAAGACCTCATTTTCAATAATGAAAATGTGAAATATGGTAGTAAGAAATATGTTAATCTTGGAGGAAAAAATTGGAAGTAGATCCTCAAAAACAGTAGTGGGCCTGAGCAGTGCTTGAATAGTTGAGTAACATCTCCTAAAACACCGAACATGTTAAAACCTAAGAGGAAGTGTCAGTAATAAAATCACTGCATATGACACAGAGGTATGGACAGATGTGTATAAGAGAATCTAAAATCTAGACAGACAGCCCAGTGCATAGGAAATTTAGTATGCAGTACGGATATTGTTTCAAATCAATGAGAAAGAGGTAGACTTTTTAATGAATGGTGTTGGAGTGTTGGGTCACCTAGATAGCTCTTCCTAAAATGTTACCTCACATTGCATTGTGGGGTCATGTCCACATGGTCTGAAATTTAAAAATGGAAATGGAAACCATGTCATTATAAAATGACATTGGTTGAATTCTTCTGTGACCTTGGAGTGAAAAAAAATTTTATTCGAATTCCAGAAACAGTGCAAGCAAATAGGAATTATTGTGAATGTATAATTCAGAGATTTTTAGAAAAAATAAGGAAAAATAAAGTTACAGGAAATTACTTGCTGTTTATAGAACAGGCATAGGTCAATCTCACAAACTCATTCAAACCTCCTTTTTTACCAAGTAAAAAAGGTCCAAGCTCCTGATAACACAATGGTCAAACACATAAAAAGCTTACTTAAAGAAATGCCAGGAACCTGTAAGCCTGTGAAAACAACGCTCAGATTTACTCTTATAAGAGAAAATCAAAACAACACTTAAAATGTTTTCTCATCTCTCGAAGCGATGAAAATCAGACTGTTTGACACCAAAATTAGGAGAAATCATGTTATTTATCTCTGTATGGATGGTATTTGACAATATCTTACCACTTCAAAGCAAGCATTTTTGTTTTTTATTAACAACTCTAAAATCAGGTTGTATTTTGTGTATGACACATCTCTCTGTAGGGTAGCAGGCCGACCATGTCTTAATTATCATTAGTGTAATTATCATGTATCATAATTCAATTTTTTATTTCATTTCCAGTCAAATAGAATGTGATATTAGTTTCAGGTATACAATATAGTGATTTGATATTTCTATACAAAATCTGGTGCTCATCACAAGTGGCCTCCTTACCACCCACTCCCACCCATCCCCCCACCACCTTCTCTGGAGACCATCAGTTTATTCTCTGTAGATGAGAGTCTGTTTCTCAGTTTCCCTCTCTTTCCCTCTCTCTCTTTTTTGCCCCTTTGCTCATTTGTTTCTTAAATTCCACATATGAATGAAATCCTGTGGTATTTGTCTTTCTCTGGTTGAATTCTCTTAGCATAATACGCTAGCTCTGTCCTGTCCGTGCTGTTGCAAATGGCAGCTTTTGTTCTATTTTAGGGCTATTACTCCATTGAATTTGTATACCACTTCTTCATCCACGCATCACTTGATGGACACTTAGGCTGTTTCCATATGTGACTATTGTAGATAATGCTGCTGTAAACATTGGGTGCATGTATCCTTTTG
>NW_019156873.1:617-2958 GCF_002288905.1 Enhydra lutris kenyoni | reverse complement strand
ATGGAAATAACGGGCTCGGGCCAAGGCCTTTCCCACCTGCAGGATATCGGTCCCGCTATCTGGCTGGCCGACAGGAGATTGGGTCTCGGGCTGTGTTACACAGAGCTTTAGTTCACAGGGCGACCTATGATATCAGGGTGCCCTTGAGGGCCGTGTGGTTGGTCGCTCATTTGGGGTTTTGGGCAGACCTGTAGGACATTTCTTCTTTCTGTTGGCCAGGTAGAAGGTAGCTTTGTGACTCCAGAATTCCCAAGGTCGAGGGCCTGCTGGCAAAGCTTGTGAGGATCGAAATCTGAAAACACAAGCTATGGTTATGTTCAGTGCCGAGGGGATGACAGTTCCAATGTGCAGCTGCTGTTTTAAGATCTCCAGCCCCTGAGGATGGGCGAGGGTGAGAAATCTGCTCACACTGGAATTTGTGTCCATGATGGCCAACGAATGCTCGGGTGGCCTCAAGAAGCCTTGGTGGCTTATCCAAGATGGAGCTTGTGAGCTGCTCCAAACCACAAGTTGTCCTCTGCGGGACAGGGGAAGTCAGCTTAGAGGTCTCCAACATGGAAAGATTCGACAGCAGAGCTCTCAGAATGGATGCCTGGAATCCCCAACTTGCGTTACCACAGCAGCCAAGGAGGAGGGCAGCTTTGATCTGCTGCCTCTCTTCGAAGTTCCAAGGGATCTGAGTTGACAGAGGTTCTCAGTCTCACGGGTCCCAATGCTGCTTGGTGTCCAGGGAGACATTAGAATGTGGCTCTGACTCTTGGGCCATGCAGCAATCTCCTAGGCTGAGGGTGGGTCCCGTTCTCAAGAGCAAGGTTTCCTTCTCGAGACCAGAGGGATTCTATTGTATGGCTAGGGGCCACACGTTGGGCCATAAGTTGGTTTCCAGAACAGGCCTGAGGGACAGAAGCCTGTAAACCTATGCTGGGTATTGGATGACGTTCTATGGGCATGACAGGTTCAATCTTCAGATTCAAGTCCATTGACGTGCGTTTCTTCCTGCAGGTAGGTGCTGAAGGTGTGTCAGTCAGACTGCGCATTTTAGAGCAGCCTATGAAATTGTGTGGGTTCAGGTGCCTTGAACGATTCTCCCATTCTGGAAGGTTTGGGCAACTGAGATGTGCAGAGTTCCCTCGGGAGAGCAGGCCCAGTGATGCTGTTTGGTTCTGGAGGTCCCATCCTGGAGGGCAGGTGGACACGGCTTTGGGAACCAAGTCTTCAGACAGCAACTCGGGGAAGAATTTGGAGCGAAGTTATGGCAGGCCCCATCTGCAGACCCTGAAAGCAGCTCCTCAGAATTTGGAATTCGGATGCCTGGGAGCAGTAGCAGAGCCTTTTCTGTCTGGACTCTATATCCAGGATGGCCTCGGAATGATAGGGTTGCTATATGGGTCCATGGGAGGTTCTTCCTATCTGGGGTTTATCCCCGGCTCCCAAGAGTTTTCTGTCTTTCTGGGGGAAGGGAAGAGTGATGTTTTCCATGTCAGGGGTCCCGCCCAAACAAGGATTCCAGAGTGGGGATTGGGTCACGTGGCCTTGAAACCCCACCAAGGGTTAGGATTTGGGCCAAGAGGCACGAGAAGCCTGCTCTCTGGCTTCCTGGTCCAGGCTCCAACAGGGTGTGCTTTAAAGGCGTCTCAGCCTGAGGGACACAGTGCCTGCTTGTGCCCAGCTGCCCCACCTGAGTGGCGTGGTCTCATGGGCCATGTAGCTGGCTCCCACTCTAGAAAAGTACAACCATCTCAACTTCCACAATCCTGCCATGAGGAAGGAGGAGTACTCTGCTGTGATTCAGGTTCCCCCATAGGCAGGGATTTGCGCTACCTTCTGGGGTCAGATACCTGCATACCCAGGTTCGCAGGAGATGACGGGCCCTGACCAAGACTGAGCCCACCTGCAGGATATGGGTCGCGCTATGTGGCTGGATGACAGGAGGCCGGGGCTCGGGCTGTGTTAGACAGAGCATCAGTTCAAAGGGCGGCCTATGATATCAGGGTGCCCTTGAGGGCCATGCTGCTGGACCCTCATCTGGGGATTTTGGGCTGACCTGTAGGGCATTTCTTCCTTCCGGTGGGCAGGCAGAAGGCAGCTTTGTTTATCCAGAATTCCCAATATGGATGGCTGACGGTGTCTCATACTGCGCCTTTTTTCCAGAGCAGCCTATGAAATTGGGGTGTGTTCAGGTGCCTTGCAGGTGTCTCCCATTCTGGAAGTTTTGGACAACTGAGATATGCAGAGTTCCCTCGGGAGAACAGGCCCAATGAGGCGGTGTGGTTCTGGGGGTCCCATCCTAGAGGGCATGTGGTCAAGGCTTTGGGAACGAAGTCTTCAGACAGCAACTCGC
>NW_019156873.1:0-517 GCF_002288905.1 Enhydra lutris kenyoni | reverse complement strand
CACATGGGTCCATGGGATATTCTCCCTTTTTGGGGATTCTGCCAGGCTCCCAAGAGTTTGGTGTTTTTCTGGGGGAAGGGAAGAGTGCTCCTTTCCATCTCAGGGGTCCTGCACAAACAGGGATCCCAGAGACGGGTTGTGGGTCACGTGGCCTGGACAACCCCACCAAGGGTACGGATTTGGGTCTAGGGGCACAATAGTTTCGCTCTGTGGGATCCTGGTCCAGCACCGACAGGCTGTGCTTGAAAGGGGTCTGTGCTAAGAGTCACAATGCTTGTTTGTGCCCAGTTGCCCCATCTGAGTGGGCGTGGTCTCATGGACCATGCAGGTGGCTCCCACTCTTGAAGTAGTACAACTGTATCAAATTCCACTTTCCTGCCATGGGGAAGGAGGAGTACTCTGTTGTGCTTCATACACACAAGGGCAGGGTTTTGCACTACCTTCTGGGGTCAGATACCTACATGCCCAGGTTGGATGGAAATAACGGGCTCGGGCCAAGGCAGTTCCCACCTGCAGG
>NW_019156872.1:0-2958 GCF_002288905.1 Enhydra lutris kenyoni | reverse complement strand
CAGAGAATGGAGAGAGGAGATGGAAGACAGGATATCAGCAAGTTTGGAAGATGAGAATAACACAAAGAAGAACAAGGCAAAGGTGGAGAAGGTGGTTGACAGAGGAGGGAAGAATAAACACAACTTGAGTCCAGAAAAATTAAGGTAAACCAAGGAATGCATACAGAAGCATCGAACTCTTCAGGGAGCAGCCTGAGCTGAGCAGGGAGGACTAGGAGAGTAATGTAGACCACAGTGAACATGGGCCTCTGCCATGGAGACTCAGAGGAGGGATCGGGATTCATTTGTACTGCCGGGAAGCACCGGTTCCCGGAGGAGGAGAATGTGACCATGAGGCTGTGCCCCAGACCCCTAGATTCAACCTTGGAGCTGCCCTTATGATGGATGTCTTCCAAGTAAGTGTGGGCTTAGGGGGGTCAATGATGTTTGGATAAGAGTCAGAGAGGTCCATTCTTACTGCAGAGTATTGTTGTAAGGTCAGAAACAACCACAGTAGGGGACTCTTGCCTCTGAGACAGTGACACCAATAATATTCTTCTGAATTTACGGTTGTAAAGGGCTTTATGCACAGTGTAACTTTTCTATATGTTCAGTGTTTCATTTTCCTTAGTCCGTGTTAAGAACTTGGAATTCTGACAACAATAAGATTTCACTGAGGTCAAGCAGTGAGTGGGAGAATGCAAACAAAATCTTGTAGCATGTGGGTATCTCAGTCCCTTGAGAGTCTGCCTTCAGCTCCCGTCATAATCCCACATCCCAGGGATTAAGTCCCATGGTGAAAGGGAGGGGTAGGGGGGCTCCCTGCTCGGTAAAAGGGTGTGGGGGCTAGGCCAAGTACATCGAATCCTAATGACAGGGTGAGCCATTGAGAAGAATCCAAGAGGACAGTCCCTTCTTCATCAGAACTCGCCAAAAGGGCATGTCATGGGACATCGAGAGTGTCCTGAGGCTCCTCTTTAAGGAAGGGGATTTGTTGCCTCCTGGAAGAAAGCAGAGAGCATTCCTGCAGGACATTCGGCCCAGGACTGCAGTTGTGAGTGGAGATTTTTGACCACTTCTATTGGACCAGGGAAGGAATGTCTCTGAGAGCTTCCTCAGTGCTTGGCTTGGTCCTTGGAGCCATGAATACAGAGGTAAATACAGCATTCTCCCCAGTCTCACAGGGCTTTCAGTCTAGTAACCAGAAGTCATGAGAAGTGTGGGTGTGGTGAGTTCCTGGGAGGAAGTGGCCAGTGCTGCTGGGGATGACATCAGTGGTTGTCCTGGTCTCATGGTGTTTTTGACCAACTTGGCCCTGGGACCCTAGACTGCAACCAGATTTCAGCTTCTCAGGACACTGCGAACACCTGGGTTCCACATTGGCCCAAAGCAGTCAATACTTCCAAGGTCTCCTGAGGAAACTGCTGGTACCAGTAGCTTCCCTCTCTGATTTGGACAGCTGGAGAAATTGAGGCAAGTTCACAAAGTCTAATGGGGCATCCATGCCATAATAATCAGTGATGTTCTGCCTTTCTCTTTGAGAACTTAAATGCTTTCCAGACTTTAGTATTCTCTCTCCATATAAAAATAATGTAAATAGGGGTGCCGGGGTGGTTCAGTCTTTGAGCCTCTGCCTTCAGTTCAGGTCTTAATCTCAGCGTCCTGGGATGGAGCCCCACATTGGGCTCCCTGCTCAGTGGGGATCCTCCTTCTCCCTGGCCCACTCCCCCTGCTTGTGTTCCCTCTTTCACTGTCTCTCTCTCTCTGACAAATATATAATTAAAGTCTTAAAAATATGTGAATAGTGGCCAGATTTTAGATCAAGTAACTGAAGTAAAATGGAGGAAGGCAACTGCCATGCTGCACTGACAATGTGCAGAAACTCTTACAACTGAAGATTAATAGAACAAATCACTTTTAATTTGCATAACATATTTCTATAGTAATTCTGGAATAGGTAATGTAAGTCTGCCACTTCATCTTTTCAACATTGTTTTCATACTTCAAGATCATTTGCATTTCCATATACATGTTTGGATCAGCTTATAAGTGCTTACTAAAATATCTGCTGGGGGGCACCTGGATGGCTCAGTGGGTTAAGGCCTCTGCCTTCCGCTCGGGTCATGATCCCAGGGTCCTGGGATCGAGCCCCACATCGGGGTCTCTGCTCTGCGGGGAGCCTGCTTCCTCCTCTCTCTCTCTCTGCCTGCCTCTCTGCCTACTTGTGATCTCTGTCTGTCAAGTAAAATAAATAAATAAATAAATAAATAAAATAAAATATCTGCTGGAATGTTGATTGGCATTGTGTGAGATCTGTTGATCATTGCGGGAAGAATTGACATCTAAATCATAATGAGTCTTCCGATCCACAACAGATTTTTATCTTTCCATGTATTGAGTTCTTTAATTTCTCAAAGTAATGCTCTATAGTTTTCAGTGTAATGTTCTCACACATTTTGAGTCTGATAAGACAATGCAATAGGAGAATTGTTGAAAAGATTGAAGAAGAAATACTTCACAAAAGAAGATATCTAAATGGCCAGAAGCACTTGTAAGATGCTCTACCTGAAACCACTTAAAGAATAGAGTTGAACAAAAATCAAAATGGCTTCACTAATGTCTCCAGGAGGCTCAATTTTAAACCAAGTGATCTTCTCTTCTCATCTGCAAGTCTCCCCTCCTTCCTTCTTTGCCTTCTGTTTCAGGAACTTGGTCCACCCTAAAACATGATGGGGGAGGCCAGAAGCAGACACACAATTTCTGTGGAAGCTGGCTAGATCCTGTATTTCCACATAAGCACCCTCCCTACCCCTTCCTCTGGGGGAAGGGCTTCCAGTTTTTGAGGACCTTAGCCTGCTGTAGCCTCCTCTGCCCCGGAAAGCTATCATTCCACATTATTGCAAACTCTGTCTTCGTCTTATATTTTGGCTCTGAAGCACAGAGGTCAGTTTTGGACAGCATGCTCAGGCATCCAGAAGA
>NW_019156871.1:0-2961 GCF_002288905.1 Enhydra lutris kenyoni | reverse complement strand
TTCTCTTTTCCTGCTGGGTTTAGGCTTTCTTTGTTGTTCTTTCTCCAGCTCCTTTAGGTGTAGGGTTAGGTTGTGTATTTGAGACCTTTCTTGTTTCTTGAGAAAGTCTTCTACCGCTATATATTTTCCTCTCAGGACTGCCTTTGTTGTGTCCCACAGATTTTGAACCATTGTGTTTTCATTATCATTTGTTTCCATGAATTTTTTCAATTCTTTTTTAATTTCCTGGTTGACCCATTCATTCTTTAGAAGGATGCTGTTTAGTTTCCATGTATTTGGGTTCTTTCCAAATTTCCTCTTGTGATTGAGTTCTAGCTTCAGAGCATTGTGGTCTGAAAATATGCAGTGAATGATCCCAATCTTTTGATACCGGTTGAGACCTGATTTAGGACCCAGGATGTGGTCTATTCTGGAGAATGTTCCATGTGCACTAGAGAAGAATGTGTATTCTGTATTATTTTCGGATGGAATGTTCTGAATATATCTGTGATGTCCATCTGGTCCAGTGTGTCATCTAAGGCCTTTATTTCCTCATTGATCTTTTGCTTGGATGATCTGTCCATTTCTGTGAGGGGAGTGTTAAAGTCCCCTACTATTATTGTATTATCGTTGATGTTTTTCTTTGATTTTGTTATTAATTGGTTTATATAGTTGGCTGCTCCCACGTTAGGGGCATAGATATTTAAAATTGTTAGATCTTCTTGTTGGACAGACCCTTTGAGTATGATGTAGTGTCCTTCCTCATCTCTTATTATAGTCTTTGGCTTAAAATCTAATTGATCTAAGGATTGCCACCCCAGCTTTCTTCTGATGTCCATTAGCATAGTACATTGTTTTCTACCCCCTCACTTTAAATCTGGAGGTGTCTTTGGGTCTAAGATGAGTTTGTTGTAGGCAGCATATTGATGGGTTTTGGTTTTTTGTCCATTCTGATACCCTGTGTCTTTTGATTGGGGCATTTAGCCCATTGACATTCAGGGTAACTATTGAGAGATACAAATTTAGTGCCATTGTATTGCCTGTAAGGTGACTGTTACTGTACATTGTCTCTGTTCCTTTCTGATCCACTACTTTTAGGGTCTCTCTTTGCTTAGAGGACCCCTTTCAATATTTCCTGTAGAGCTGGTTTGGTGTTTGCAAATTCTTTCAGTTTTTGTTTGTCCTGGAAGCTTTTTATCTCTCCTTCTATTTTCAATGATAGCCTAGCTGGATATAGTATTCTTGGCTGCATGTTTTTCTCGTTTAGTGCTCTGAATATATCATGCCAGTTCTTTCTGGCCTGCCAGGTCTCTGTGGATAAGTCCGCTGCCAATCTAATATTTTTACCATTGTGTGTTACAGACTTCTTTTCCCGGGCCGCTTTCAGGATTTTCTCTTTGTCACCAAGACTTGTAAATTTTACTATTAGGTGATGGGGTGTGGACATATTCTTATTGATTTTGAGGGGGGTTCTCTGTGCCTCCCGGATTTTGGTGCTTGTTCCCTTTGCCATATTAATGAAATTCTCTATAATAATTCTCTCTGATATATCTTCTGTTCCCCTCTCTCTTTCTTCTTCTTCTGGAATCCCAATTATTCTAATGTTGTTTCTTCTTATGGTGTTACTTATCTCTCGAATTCTCCCCTTGTGGTCCAGTATTTGTTTGTCTCTCTTTTGCTCAGCTTCTTTATTCTCTGTCATTTGGTCTTGTATATCACTAATTTTTTCTTCTGCCTCATTTATCCTAGCAGTAAGAGCCTCCATTTTTTATTGTACCTCATTAATAGCTTTTTTGATTTCAACTTGGTTAGATTTTAGTTCTTTTATTTTTCCAGAAAGGGCTTTTATCTCTCTGGAGAGGGTTTCTGTATTATCTTCCATGCTTTTTCGAGCCCAGCTAGAACCTTGAGAATCGTCATTCTGAACTCTAGGTCTGACATATTACCAATGTCCATATTGATTAGGTTCCTAGCCTTCGGTACTGCCTCTGTGTTTTTTTTTGTTTTTTGTTTTTTGTTTTTTTTTTTTGTGGTGAGCTTTTCTGCCTTGTCATTTTGTCCAGATAAGAATATATGAAAGAGCAAATAGAATACTAAAAGAGTGGCAAAGACCCCAGGAAAATGTGCTTTAACAAAATCAAAGCAACCCCAAATCGTGTTGGGGAGAAAGGGGATAAAAAGAAGTTCAGAAAAAGAAAAAGAAAATTAAAAAAAGAAAACAAATAAGGAAAAAATATAAAAAAGAAAAAATATATATATATATTAGACTGGTGACTAGAACAGGGTCACCCACTTAATTTTGTGAGTATTTTGGTCTCTTAGAAGAAACTACCTCCCAAAATTTTGAAGAATGAAAAACATATATAAGGTTAAACACAATGAAGGGATGGAATATGGTTATAAGGATAACTTTTTTTTTTTTTTTTTAATTTCTAAAAAAGGAGTTGAAGTTGGTTGGGAGAATAAAGAAAAAGAAAGTGGAGAGAATTTGCTCGGCTTGGAGACTAGAACAAGCCCGGAGCTAGATTTAGGGTATATTTTGATCTATTGGAAGAAGTTGTACCCCAAATTTTTTAGAAGAAAAAACCCTATGTGTGTACAAAAAATAAAGTTAGATACAATGAAGGATAAAATATAAGAACAAAGGTTCTAAAAAGATTATTATTATTTTTTTATGAAAGGTATTGTTAAGATAAACTGGTTAAAAAACATTAAAAGAGGGGGAGGAGTCAAGATGGCGGAGAAGTAGCAGGCTGAGACTACTTCAGGTAGTGAGAGATCAGCTAGATAGGTTATCTAAAGATTGCAAACACCTACAAATCCGACGGGAGATCAAAGAGAAGAAGAACAGCAATTCTAGAAACAGAAAATCAACCACTTTCTGAAAGGTAGGACTGGCGGAGAAGTGAATCCAAAGCGATGGGAAGATAGACCGCGGGGGGGAGGGGCCGGCTCCCGGCAAGCGGTGGAGCAACGGAGCAC
>NW_019156870.1:1476-2961 GCF_002288905.1 Enhydra lutris kenyoni | reverse complement strand
CAGGGTGCCCTTGAGGGCCGTGTGGATGGACGCTCATTGGGGGTTTTGGGCAGACCTGTAGGACATTTCTTCTTTCTGTTGGCCAGGTAGAAGGCAGCTTTGTGACTCCAGAATTCCCAAGGTGGAGGGCCTGCTGTCAAGGTGTGTGAGGATGGAAATCAGAAAAAAAAGCTATGCTTCTGTTCAGTGCGAGGGCATGACAGTTCCAATGTGCAGCAGCTTTTTCAAGTTCTCAAGCACCTGAGGACGATCGAGTGTGAGATGTCTGCTCACGGTGGAATTTGTATCCATGATGGCCAACGAATGCTCGGGTGGCCTCAAGAAGCCATGGACGCTTATGTAAGCTGGAGCTTGTGAGCTGATCCAAACCACAAGGTGTCCTTCTGCGGGACAGGGGAAGTCAGCTTAGAGGTCTCCCACATGGAAATATCCGGCAGCAGAGCTCTCCGAATGGATGCCTGGAAACCCCACCAAGCGTTACCACAGCAGCCAAGGAACAGGGTAGCTTTGATCCGCTGCCTCTGGTTCGAAGTTCCAAGGGATCTGAGTTGACAGAGGTTCTCAGTCTGACGGGTCCCAATGCTGCTTGGTGTCCAGGGAGACCGTAGAATGTGGCTGTGGCTCTGTGGCCATGCAGGAATCTCCTAGGCTGAGGGTTGGTCCCCGTTCTCAAGAGCAAGGTTTGCTTCTTGAGACCAGAGGGATTCTATTGTATGGCTAGGGGACACACGTTGGGCCATAAGTTGGTTTTCCAGAACATGCCTGAGGGACAGAGGCCTGAAAACTTAAGCTAGGTATTGGATGACATTTGAGGGGCATGTCAGCTTCAATCTTCAGCCTCTGGTCCATTGACGTGCGTTTCTTCCTGCAGGTAGGTGCTGAAGGTGTGTCAGTCAGACTGCGCATTTTTTCCAGAGCAGCCTATGAAATTGGTGTGTGTACAGGTGACTTGAAGGTTTCTCCCATTCTGGAAGGTTTGGGCAACTGAGATGTGCAGTGTTCCCTCGGGAGAGCAGGCCCAGTGATGCTGTTTGGTTCTGGAGGTCCCATCCTGGAGGGCATTTGGTCTCGGCTTTGGGAACCAAGTTTTCAGACACCAACTCGGGGAAGAATTAGGAGCGAAGTTATGGCTGGCCCGATCTGCAGACCCTGAAATCAGCTCCTCGGTATTTGAAATTCGGATGCCTGGGAGCAGTAGCAGAGGCTTTTCTGTCTGGACTCTATATGCAGGATGGCATCGGAATGAAAGGGATGCTACATGGCTCCATGGGAGGTTCTTCCTATCTAGGGTTTTTCCCCGGGTCCCAAGAGTTTTCTGTCTTTCTGGGGAAGGGAAGAGTGCTGTATTCCACGTCAGTGGTCCCGCCCAAACAAGAATTCCAGAGTGGGGTTGTGGGTCACGTGGCCTGGACAAACCCACCAAGGGTTCGGATTTGGACCAAGAGGCACGAGAGGCCTGCTCTCTGGATTCCTGGTCCAGCCCCC
>NW_019156870.1:0-1376 GCF_002288905.1 Enhydra lutris kenyoni | reverse complement strand
CCTATCTAGGGTTTTTCCCCGGGTCCCAAGAGTTTTCTGTCTTTCTGGGGAAGGGAAGAGTGCTGTATTCCACGTCAGGGGTCCCGCCCAAACAAGGATTCCAGAGTGGGGTTGTGGGTCACGTGGCCTGGACAAACCCACCAAGGGTTCGGATTTGGACCAAGAGGCACGAGAGGCCTGCTCTCTGGATTCCTGGTCCAGCCCCCAACAGGGTGTGCTTTAAAGGGGTCTCAGGCTGAGGGTTACAAGGCTTTCTTGGGCCCAGCTTCCCCTCCTAAGTGGGCGTGGTCTCATGGGCCCTGTAGCTGGCTCCCACTCTAGAGTAGTAAAACCATCACAACAACCACATTCCTGCCATGCAGAAGGAGGAGTACTCTGCTGTGATTCAGGTCCCCCATAGGCAGGGATTTGCTCTACCTTCTGGGGTCAGATACCTGCATACCCAGGTTCGCAGGAGATGACGGGCTCTGACATAGACAGAGCCCACCTTTAGGATATGGGTCGCGCTATGTGGCTGCCTGACAGGTGGCCGGGGCTCGGGCTGTGTCAGACAGAGCGTCAGTTCACAGGGCGGCCTACGATATCAGGGTGCCCTTGAGGGCCATGCTGCTGGACCCTCATCTGGGGATTCTGGGCAGACCCGTAGGGCATTTCTTCCTTCCGGTGGGCAGGCAGAAGGCAGCTTTGTTTTTCCAGAATTCCCAATATGGATGGCCTGCTGGCAAGGTGTGTGAGGATGGAAGTCTGAAAACAAAGCTATGCTTATGTTCAGTGCCGAGGCCGTACAGTTCCAATGTGCAGCGTCTGTTTCGAGATCTCAAGCACCTGAGGACGTTCGAGTGTGAGATGTCTCTTCACGCTGGAATATGTATCCATGATGGCCAATGAATGATCATGTGGCCTCAAGAAGCCTTGGCGGCTTTCCCAAGCTGGAGCTTGTGAGCTGCTCCAAACAGCAAGGTGTCCTTCAGCAGGACAAGGGAAGTCCAGTTAGAGGGCTCCAGGGTCCCCATATGGAAAGATTCGATAGCAGAGCTCTCCGAATGGATGCCTGGAAACTCCACTTCCGTTACCACTGAAGCCTAGGAACAGGGCAGCTTTGATCCAGTGGCTCTGCTTCGCAGTTCCAAGGGATGTGAGTTGACGGAGGTTCTGAGTCTGACGGGTCACAATGATGCTTGGTGTCCAGGGAGACATTAGAATGTGGCCGTAACTCTGGTGCCATGCAGGAACCTCCTAGCCTGTGGTTGGGACCCCGAACCCAAGAGCAAATTTTCCTTCTCGGGACCAGAGGGGTCTACTGTATGGCTCAGGGACCACACATTGGGTCTTATGTTGGTTTTCCAGAACAGGACAGAGGGACAGAGGCCTGAAAA
>NW_019156869.1:0-2963 GCF_002288905.1 Enhydra lutris kenyoni | reverse complement strand
GAGCATAGAAGTTTTAGATTTGAAGTAGTCTCATTTGTCTATTTTTTGTTCTGTTGTCTTGTGTTTTTGGTGTCATTGCCTAATCCAGTGTCATGAATCGTTTCTCCTGTGTTTTCTTCTACAAGTTATATAATTTTGGGTCTTATATTTAGCTCTTTAATGCATTTTGAACTAATTTTTGTGTATTGTATAAGGTAAGGGTCCAGCTACATTCTTTGCCTGTGGATACCTAGTTTTCACATTTTCTGAAGAGACTGTCTTTTGTATCTCCATCCAGTGATGCTGGCATCCTTGTTGAAGATCATTTGTCCATATATGCAAGGGTGTGTTTCTGGGCTGTCTGTTCCATTCTGTTGGTCTCTGTGTCTGTCGTTATGCCAACCATATTGTTTTGATTACTGTAGATTTGAAATCGGGAAGTATGAAACCTCCAGTTTTGTTTTTCTTTTCCAAAACTGCTTTGACTATTCAAGGTCCCTGCAGATTACATATGAATTTCAGAATAGATTTTTCTATTTCTGCAAAACAATGCCATTGAGATTTTGGTAGGGACGGGATTGATCTGTATAGATCACTTTGGGTGCTATTGACATCTTTACAGTATTAAATCTTTTAGTCAATGAAGACAGGGTGTCATTTATAATTTTTCATGCAGTGTTTTGTAGTTTCCAATATACAAGACTTTCTCTTCCTTGGTTAGATTTATTCCTCTGTATTTTATTCTTTATGATACTATTATAAATAGTATCAAAAAAAGTATTATAGTATTGTATTGTAAAATATATTATAAAAATTGTAAAAAATAGTATTATAAAAAGTATTGTAAATAGATTTATTCCTGTGTATTTTATTCTTTTTGATACTATTATAAATAGCACTTTTTTAAAAAAGATTTTATTTATTTATTTGGCAGACAGAGATTACAAGTAGGCAGAGAGGCAGACAGAGAGAGGGGGAAGCAGGCTCCTCGCTGAGCAGAGAGCCCCATATGGGGCTTGATCCCAGGACCCTGAGATCATGATCCGATCCAAAGGCAAAGGCTTAACCTTCTGAGCCACCCAGACGTCCCAATAGCACTGATTTCTTAATTTCCTTTTTTCATTGCTCATTGTTAGTGTTTAGAAATGCTACTTATATCTGTCTGTTGATTTCATATACTGCAACTTTGCTGAATATATTAGTTCTAATAGCTTTTTTTGTGTGTGAAATCATTTGGGCTTTCTGCATTTAAGATCATGTTATCCATGAACAGAAATAATTTTACTTCTTCCATTACAGTTCTAATGCCTTTTATTTCTTTCTCTTGCCTAATTGCTCTGGCAAGGAATTCTATGTAGAAACAGTGAGAGCAAGCGTCCTTGTCTTATTCCTGATCATAGAGAAAAGGCTTTCAGTCTTTAACCATTGAGTATGATATTAGTTATGGGCTTTTTTTTTAAAGGTTTTATTTATTTATTTGACAGTCAGAGATCACAAGTAGGCAGAGAGGCAGGCAGAAAGAAAGGAAGGGAAGCAGGCTCCCCACTGAGCAGAGAGCCCGATGCAGAGCTTGATCCCAGGACCCTGGGATCATGACACGAGCCAAAGGCAGAGGCTTTAACCCACTGAGCCACCCAGGTGCCCCTAGTTATGGCCTTTTTATATATGGTGTTTTTTATGTCAAGGTAATTTTTTTTTTTATTCCTAGTTTGCTGAATGTTTTTTATCATTAAAGGATGTTGGAATTTTGTCAAACGCTTTTTCTGCATGAATTGACATGGTCATAGGGTTTTTGTCTTCGTTCCATTAATGTAGTTATATTATAAATCACATTTGGTCATGGTACATGATACTTTCAATGTATTGTTGAATTTAGTTTGCTAGTATTTTGTTGAGGATTTTTACATCAGATTTCATCAGAGAAACTGTTATGGTTTTTTGTTTTTGTTTTTGTTTTTGTCTTTTGGTAGTATCTATGAGTGGCTTTGGTACTAGTGTAATGCTGAACTCATGGAAAGAGTTCGGGAGTGTTTCCTCCTTTCTAATATTTTGAAAGATTTTGAGAAATGTTGATGCTAATTATTTAAATGTTTGGTAGAATTCACCAGTAAAACATCTGGTCTTGTTGATTTTTGTTGTTTTTGTTGTTGTTGGGAACTGTTGATTACTGATCCAATCTCCTTAACTAGTTATGGTCTGTTCAGATTTTCTCTTCCTTTATCATTCAAACTTGGTAGGCTGTGTGTTTGTAGAAAGTTATCAGTTTCTTGTAGGTTATCCAACTTGTTGGCAAGCACTTGTTTGTTCATGGTATTCTGTTATAATCCTCTCTATTTCTATGGCATTAGTCGTCATTCCTTCTTTCATTTCTGATTTTGAGTCTTCTCTTTTTCTTACTTAACCCAGCTAACTGTTGGTTTTGTTGATTTCTTTCAGTTTAATTTTTCTGCTTTCTCAGTTTTGTTTATCTCTGCTCTAATCTTCACGATTTCCTTTTTTTTTTTTAAAGAAATGGGTTTAGTTTATACTTTTTTTGTAAGATTTATTTATTTGGGAGAGAGAGAGAGTGAGTGTGTGTGAGTGGGGGAAGCGGCAGAGGGAGAGAATCTTTAAGCAGTCTCCCTGCTAAGAATGGAGCCCAACGTGGGGCTTGATCTTACAACCCGTGGGATAACAACCTGAGCCAAAAGCAAGAGTTGGATGCCCAACTGACTGAGCCACCCTGGTGCTCCTAGTTTTTACTTTTTATAATTTGAGGGGTAAAGTTAAGTTTTTGACTTGAGTTTTTTTTTTTTTAATGTTAGCATTTACAGCCATAAACATCTATCTTAGTGCTGCTTTCACTGTATTCCATAAGTTTTGGTATGTTGTGTTTATATTTTCATTTTTCTCAAGACATTTTCTGTTTTATTTTGTGATTTCTTCTTTGACCTCTTTTTTGTTTAAGAGTGTGTTGTTTAGTTTCTATGTATTTGTGGATTTTC
>NW_019156868.1:0-2963 GCF_002288905.1 Enhydra lutris kenyoni | reverse complement strand
TTCTGAGCAGAAGAAGCTGTGGAAGAGGTGAATCTGCAGGAAGCAGGTGGGGAAACTGAGGAAGCGGTCCCCAAGCAAGAGGAGGGATGGCATCTTGGGGACAGTGGTCGTGGTGCAGAGGATGTCCAGGGCTGAGAGACTGATCAGGAAGAAGTCCATGGGCTTGTGGAGTCTGGACTCTCTCACCACAGCCATAGATGAGCATGTTCCCCACCAGGATGAGCAGGCAGAGGAACAGGAAGATGAAAAAGATGGGAAGGAAGGGGAACACCTGTGGAGAGGGGATGCCCACCAGGTAGAAGATTGGTGGAAATTCTTTTGATCCATTAAGGTTGTGGCCTCCACGGTGAGACAGAGCTGCCTGCCAGGGTGACAGGCAGCCAGAGCTTCTGGAAACCAGGAGTCTGGCATGAGGAATCTGTAGACGTCACTGTACAATTATTGCAACCCAAATGATTTATGGCCAAGTTTAGAGGACTGTGGTACCCTCCAATACTTCTTCCATCTTAACCCACAATTCCCTCTTTTCATCTTCCATCAAGCATTCAGGAGGTACCTACCTACAATGGGCAAGGCTGTGAGAAGGTGAACAAAGCATCCTGCCTTCACAGGGCTTACTTATGTTCTGGCAACAGGCTGATATATTTAAAAGATAATACACAGTTGTCTGGTTACAACCGTGATAAGTACATTGAAAGAGCTTCTTTCATGACCTGACAAGCGGGTGAATCTTATTGTCTCCATTTAATTTAATTTATTTATTTGACAGAGAGATAGAGAGCGAGCCCAAGTAGGCAGAGCGACAGGCAGAGAGAGAGAGAGGGAGAAGCAAGCTCTCCACTGAGTAGGGAGCCTGACTCGGGGCTTGATCCCAGGACCCTGGAATCATGACCTGAGTTGAAGGCAGCTGCTTAACCAACTGAGCCACCCAGGTGCCCCTCATTGTCTCTGTTTTAAAGGGTTAACCCTCAGTTGATCAAAATCCATTCTGACAAATCCAGTTGCCATTTTTTCTTCTCACACCCTCACCCAGGTGAGGCAGAGTAAGGCATCTGAGAGGCAGAATAAGGCATCTGAGAGGCAGAAATGTAGAGGGTCAAAGTCAGAGGCCATTGAGTTTACTCAATGTTTACTCCAGCTGTTTACTCTGATCTGCTCTGCTGCTTTGCAGATGGACGTACAGATGCTATGACCTATAGGACAGGTGCACATGGCTTCTCACCGCCAGGCGGCACTGGACCATCCAACAGGCACACCAAGCATGTGCAGGCTCACCAGCAAAGCAGGGGCACCAGAAATAATTTCTGAAAAAATTTTGCATTTGATATTTCCAAGCATCATTCAACTGGCCCATCCTAGGAGATATCCAAGTTTGGCTGGATCTTCTTACACTTAATTTACAGGTTAGGGTTCTTGTTTTACTCTGGATTATCTAGGACGTGTGAACGATGCAGGCCTGTGCTGCGGGTCCGAAGGGTGGTATTTCCTAAGGCACAGAACTTACCACCGTAACTGGCAGGGCTGCTCCCTGTCTGAATTGTCCTCCGGCCAATTACACAGCTGGACCAAAGAACCAGTCACCAGAATGCACAACCTGACACCGTCCTTCACGTCCATCGCCCCCTCTCATCATCCAAGCCTGACAGGGAGCCGTTATGCCCTTTAGCCAGCGTGAATCTGAGGGTCTGTCCAAGGCCATGGCTGGTGAGGAAGACAGCAAGGGGTGTTCTGAGCCCCGCTGGGCAACCAAGAGTGCTGGCTCTTGGACCAGCTCTGCCACTCGCCTGCTATGACTTTGGGTCCCTGAGCCTTGGTTTTCACATCTGGGCAGTGAGGGCTTTGGAGGAAAAGATATCTGGGGGGCTTCCAATTCAATGAGCTCTATTTGGAGGGTCCCCTCTGTGGTTGACAGATCAGATATCACAATGGTCCATGCCCAAAGGGAGAAGGTGGGAGGAGCACCTGGGTGGCTCAGTCTGTTAAGTGTCTGCCTTCAGCTCAGATCACAATCTCCAGGTTCAGGGATTGAGCCCTGTGTCTGGCTCACAGATCAGCAAGGAGTCTGTGTCTCCCTCTCCCTCTGCTCTTCCCCCTGCTTATGCTTGCTCTGTCTTTGTATCTCTCTCAAATGAATATACTTCAAAAAAAAAAAATCTTAAATAAAACAAAGGGAGAGGGTAAGGGCTCTCCTGCCTAGTGGGTACCTGCTGTCAGCCAGGTTCTTTTCCTTCATCTTGTCACGTGGACCTTAGTGGCCAAGTGTGTGGACTTGGGAATCAGAAAGGACCTGATTCCAATCTCAGCTCCTACTTCCAGAGTGTGACCCTGGGCAAGTCACTTCCCTGTCCTGGAGCTTATTTCCCTCATCTGTGACCTCCTGGGTTGTTGCGATCCTTATGGAGAGAACGCTTAGACAAGGCTTACATGCGACCCTAGAACACGTAGGGATCAGAGCTTGCCTGTGTTTCCACTGGTGACTGCTGTCATCAGCCTTGCTCTCCTGGGGGAGAGGCTTGGCCAAGGTAATTTCAATCCCACCCAGAGGTGCACCTTGTCCAGATCTGGCAGGATAGGTGGTCTAAGATCCCACAGCCTGTGTATGCAACCCAATCTGTCTTCTGATCTCCAGCCCTGGTTCTACATCGCTTCCCCCATATCATTGCCCCTGTCTCTCCACTCCAGTCTTTGCTGAGCTTTGACACTCTTTTCCTCCGCAGCTCCCTCACCTGTCAATCCCTGTCTCCTTGGTATCTTCTGTGGCGTCTCATTTGTGTCTTCCAACCTGGCCTGGCAGGGAAGCACCAGGCAGCCACTGAGCTGTGTTAAGCCCTCCAATCCCTCCTTCAGCCAGAACTTCTGGGGCTCTCTCCTTCAAGATAGGGCTCCTTTGGAGCGCTTTGCCCTCTCATCACCCAGAATCAACTTCTTTTTTTTTTTTTTTTTTTTTTTTTTTTTTTTTTTTT
>NW_019156867.1:0-2964 GCF_002288905.1 Enhydra lutris kenyoni | reverse complement strand
GTCCCTGAAAAGCAGCAGATTAAGACATGTGCATTCTCAAGGTTAAGTGTCATGCAACTACAGAAGTAAATGGCAGGTTTTAGGATTAAAATCTAGTTCACTGTGGTTCCAAAGCCCTCACTTGTTCCATTTCAACACCATTATTGATAATCCTCTCTGAGCTCCAGCTAAACACAGCACCATTTGTTAGATGTCTGAAATACAAAGAGTGGTAAGAAATTGCCCCTGCCTCTAAGGAACTTAAACCTAGTTATGGAAACAAGGCATGTACGAAAAGAAATAGCCCATCAAAGCTGTTTTCGTGGGACTGAAAGGAGGTCGAGCCCCTACTGGAACAGACCATAGAGGAAGTCAATGATAGAGGATGCCATATTTCACACAGCATTACACGGTTGCTTCAAGTCATGTCTAGAGTACAGGTGAGGAGAAACATACACACGCACACGTGTGCACACACACACACACACACACTCCAGTACATGCTTAGAAATAAGTGGCGGGCTAGGCAAGCTGCCTAGCTTGTCAACTGTAAATTTCAACTCTCAATTCTTACCTTTTGGCAGTTGTCAGCTGGTCTGTTTACACTCCTGGGAGCCTCAAACACACTTCTCAGCTCATCAAGGGCAATGGAGAAGCGCTCAATCCTGCGCCGACCAGTCAAGGAGTCCTCCTTCAGCACTTCAGGCCAGCCAGATTCTCTGGAGTTGTCACTCTTGACCTCAGGGTCCTTCCCATCAGGCTCCGCATTCAACACCTCTTCTACGCCACCGGGCAGACTAGGGGGATCTGCAGGTCCATGTGCTGACACTACCTCTCCTTTGGGTTCAAGCAATTTTTTTTCTGGAGGCTGGAAGAGCCTGCAACGACTGCCCCCAGGGCAACATTCACTTTTCTGGTAATCACTGGATTCCCATTTCTGCCTCAGGAGGATCAGGGAGCCCTTCTGTATGGGGAACACGGATGGCTCCAGGTTGTCCTGCAATAACAAAAGTATCTTTCATCAAAGATACACTCAGACATGTGAATCATTTTCAAAATGAGTGCCAACTCTTGGGGTTTGTGTGAGAGTGGAGAAATCCAGCTTTGCTATATAATTTCTGGCTCTTGACTTGACCAAAGTATGTTGGTTAACTTAGATTACGGAGAGGACTGATTTGTACAGCCATGGACATTTGAAAATAAAGAGACAAAAACTAGGAAGACATGATTTCATTCTCTTTTCTATGTAAAATCACCCAACACTTACTTACATAATATTCATTCATTGTTTAGTATATTCTGAGAAAAGAGCAATTTAACAAGTCTAATATGAAATAAAAAGGTTCATTTCCTGACTCTAACAGTTCAGGACTTCTTTTGAAATTACTGGTTTCCATAAATGTCTTAACTTGACAAGTAAGACTAATAGCGAACAGTTATTAAGTTTTTGTTATAAAGCCTTTGATAATAATTACATATATATATATATACATATGTATATATATATATACATATGTATATATATATATATGTAATTATTATCAAAGGCTTTATAACAAAAACTTAATAACTGTTCGCTATTAGTCTTACTTGTCAAGTTAAGACATTTATGGAAACCAGTAATTTCAAAAGAAGTCCTGAACTGTTAGAGTCAGGAAATGAACCTTTTTATTTCATATTAGACTTGTTAAATTGCTCTTTTCTCAGAATATACTAAACAATGAATGAATATTATGTAAGTAAGTGTTGGGTGATTTTACATAGAAAAGAGAATGAAATCATGTCTTCCTAGTTTTTGTCTCTTTATTTTCAAATGTCCATGGCTGTACAAATCAGTCCTCTCCGTAATCTAAGTTAACCAACATACTTTGGTCAAGTCAAGAGCCAGAAATTATATAGCAAAGCTGGATTTCTCCACTCTCACACAAACCCCAAGAGTTGGCACTCATTTTGAAAATGATTCACATGTCTGAGTGTATCTTTGATGAAAGATACTTTTGTTATTGCAGGACAACCTGGAGCCATCCGTGTTCCCCATACAGAAGGGCTCCCTGATCCTCCTGAGGCAGAAATGGGAATCCAGTGATTACCAGAAAAGTGAATGTTGCCCTGGGGGCAGTCGTTGCAGGCTCTTCCAGCCTCCAGAAAAAAAATTGCTTGAACCCAAAGGAGAGGTAGTGTCAGCACATGGACCTGCAGATCCCCCTAGTCTGCCCGGTGGCGTAGAAGAGGTGTTGAATGCGGAGCCTGATGGGAAGGACCCTGAGGTCAAGAGTGACAACTCCAGAGAATCTGGCTGGCCTGAAGTGCTGAAGGAGGACTCCTTGACTGGTCGGCGCAGGATTGAGCGCTTCTCCATTGCCCTTGATGAGCTGAGAAGTGTGTTTGAGGCTCCCAGGAGTGTAAACAGACCAGCTGACAACTGCCAAAAGGTAAGAATTGAGAGTTGAAATTTACAGTTGACAAGCTAGGCAGCTTGCCTAGCCCGCCACTTATTTCTAAGCATGTACTGGAGTGTGTGTGTGTGTGTGTGTGCACACGTGTGCGTGTGTATGTTTCTCCTCACCTGTACTCTAGACATGACTTGAAGCAACCGTGTAATGCTGTGTGAAATATGGCATCCTCTATCATTGACTTCCTCTATGGTCTGTTCCAGTAGGGGCTCGACCTCCTTTCAGTCCCACGAAAACAGCTTTGATGGGCTATTTCTTTTCGTACATGCCTTGTTTCCATAACTAGGTTTAAGTTCCTTAGAGGCAGGGGCAATTTCTTACCACTCTTTGTATTTCAGACATCTAACAAATGGTGCTGTGTTTAGCTGGAGCTCAGAGAGGATTATCAATAATGGTGTTGAAATGGAACAAGTGAGGGCTTTGGAACCACAGTGAACTAGATTTTAATCCTAAAACCTGCCATTTACTTCTGTAGTTGCATGACACTTAACCTTGAGAATGCACATGTCTTAATCTGCTGCTTTTCAGGGAC
>NW_019156866.1:0-2964 GCF_002288905.1 Enhydra lutris kenyoni | reverse complement strand
TAAAAAACCTTTTTAACTTTGCAAGACTAAAGAATCATGGGGAGAAAGTCATGAATTCCATGCTTTGCTTTCTCCTCCTCTGGAATTCTGCTGTTCTCTTGGTACATGAACTTGGTCTTGGCTGGATTTCTTGTTGACCTTCTGGGGGAGGGGCATATTATAGTGATTCTCAAGTGTCTTTGCCCAAGGTGGAAATGCATCGCCGTTACCAGGGGCAAGGCTAAGTAATCTGCTCGGGTTCACTATTGTTGAACGCTTTCCGTAGAGTTCCAGAGGTCAGGAATGAAAATGGCACCCTCCCAATCTCTGGCCCAGAAGAGCTGAGAGCTTGGGGATCTACTACTCAGTGCACCCTTGGAGAAAAGTGCTCAATCACTCCCGTCTCCCTGGCCTCCAACCTGTGACCAAGCTTCTCTGTCTCTGGCACACAGCCCTTCCTGGAGTCTCTGAACCCCGCTGATCCCTGAGTTCTTCTAGGGGGGTCTCCCTGGATCCTTTGGATCCCTGCTCACAGAGCAGTGGCCTGTGCCACAGATCACGATAAGGTAATCCCGAGTTGAGAGCTCGCTCCTCAACTCCATCTCTGTAGCCGGCTTCCCCACTCTAATACCTATAGCTCGGAAACACTCAGACAGCCCTGATCCTTCTGTGAGCCTGAGGGACCTGACGCCACGCTCTCCTGGCATGGGCTTCACCCCGGCTTAGCCTCTGGAACGATGTCACTCAGTGGAGCAGAATTTTAAAAGTTCTGATTTTGTGCTCCATTGCTCTGCCGCTTGCCAGGAGCCAGTTCCTCCCCCTGCGGTCTATCTTCCCATCACTTTGGATTCACTTCACCGCTGGTCCTACCTTTCAGAAAGTGGTCAATTTTCTGTTTCTAGAATCGCTGCTCTTCTTCTATTTGGTCTCCTGTTGGATTTGTAGGTGTTTGGGATGGTTTGATAAGCTATCTTGCTGATCTCCTGCTATCTGATGTTGTCTCAACCTGCTATTTCTCCACCATCTTGACTCCTCCCTGGCTTGCTTTTTTTTTTTTTTTTAAATCATGGCCATGTATTACTTTTAAAGAACCCCTTTGTGTTGGTGAAACAAAAACTTGGTTTTTTCTTTCCACACTAATTAGAGTCATTTTAACCCTAAATATTATGTACTTTAATTTTAAGGAAATGACATAAATAACTATATTGTTTCTTCTGATTACAAAACAACACTTACCCATTATGAAAAGATGAAATAAAACAGAACTTTATAAAGTTTGCTGACTGAAGAGGCTGTGGGGGCTCAGAGAGGGTCATTAAAGGCCTTAGTCTCAGACAGAAAGGGGTTCACATCCCAGATGTATCCCTGCCTTGCTGAATGACTTGAGGCAAGGGACTTGACTTGGCTGAGCCTCCAGTTTTCCACGTGCAAAATGAGCATGACGACACTCTCCCTTAGAGTGATTTTACGAGAATTTTTGTGAGACAAGCCGCATAAAACTCTAGAACCTTGTCTGGCACAGGGGAGCTCTAGATGAAATCATCGTTATTAGTATGCTTGAGAAGTTCCCAACAGGGACGGAGGACTCTGCCTCATGACAGGGACCATGCACATGTGTTTGGAGTCACTGTGCCATCTGCTTCCAAAAGCCCTGTTTTTTTTTTTTTTTTCATTTCTTTTAATACAGAGAGTGGCGAGGTCCTGGCATGTCTTTACAAAGAGCAATGCAAATTATCCTCACTCAGGGGTGTGGAAAATACAGAAGAAGAAATGCAGCTGATGATGAATCAGACTTTAATTAGTTGGGGGGCTAGGGCCCGGTGAAGACCAGGCCTGTACTCCCCTCTCTCCATGGTAAATAAAACCCAGCCAGGACCAGGGAGCGACCAAGGATCTTGAAAACACTTGGCCTGTTTTGCCATTTCTTTCCAGCAGAGGGCAGTGAAAGATGTTCTCGCCAATTACTCTGCCCACCTGCCTTGCTGATCAATCAGAAACTGCATTTAATCACTTGCATCTATAAGAGGAAATTTATCCTCCATTCTGCCCCCCCCACCGTGATTAGACTTATGCCAGAAGCTTAAAAAGAAAACCATTTGGGATGGATCTGAGAACTGGAAATAAAAGCCATTATGTCACATGACACTGCCTTTGGCTGTGACCACTGGACAGGGTTTTATATGGCTCTGAGAGCAGTGCCCTCCTGTAAAGTGGATTGTGTGCTTTTGCCAAGCTGTGTGATTTCAGAGGGCTGGTGGACGGACTCTGTTGTCTTCTGTGGTCTCGTGGCAGAGAATGTCAATCAATGTCCATTGCCGCTGCATGTGGCTGATGGGAGAGGGCAGGGAGAGGAGAGCGAGACAGAGCATGTGCTTTGCATTAGGTACACCTGGGTCCCTGCACAGAGTAGCCACGGGGCCTGATGGGGCTGCCATGTGTAAGTTGGTCCCCAGCGGTATTTGGGATATACTTCTACTGAAAGATTATTGCTTGTTTCACTGAAATTCAAATTTCATTGGGCATCTTGCATTTTTTATTTGCTAAATCTGGCAACCCCAGACCTTGAGCAAATTTCTCAACTTCTCTGAGCCTTAGTTTCCCAGATGTAAAGTGGAACAACTGTAAAATCAGCCTTGTAGGACAGTATTAAAGTGAAATTTGTACAACAGCTGGAGTCCAGAGCCGGACACAAAATGAGCTGTTCAAGAGATGGTACTTACTACTGTTCGTTCCAAACAGATGTTTTTCTCCATTTCAGCTATATTGTCACAGGTGATAATAGAGGTAACATTAAGTTCTACGATTGGACCCTGTCCATTCTTACCTGGTAAAGCAACTTCAGACTGAGCTCCATAAGGACCCTGTCATTTTCCAAGGCCCAACAGCTCCCCCCACCGAAAAATCAAACTATCCTCCAGACTGCACTCTAAAAGGTGAACTTTTTATTGTAAGGTAACTTGTTAATGAATCTAGGGCACCTGGGTG
>NW_019156865.1:0-2967 GCF_002288905.1 Enhydra lutris kenyoni | reverse complement strand
GAGCTTCCCTATGACCCTGCCATTGCACTACTGGGTATTTAACCCAAAGATACAGATGTAGTGAAAAGAAGGGCCATCTGTACCCCAATGTTTATAACAGCAATGGCCACAGTCACCAAACTGTGGAAAGAACCAAGATGCCCTTCAATGGACGAATGGATAAGGAAGATGTGGTCCATATACACTCTGAAGTATTATGCCTCCATCAGAAAGGATGAATACCCAACTTTTGTAGCAACATGGACGGGACTGGAAGAGATTATGCTGAGTGAAATAAGTCAAGCAGAGAGAGTCAATTATCATATGGTTTCTCTTATTTGTTTTTATTTTCTATTTCATTTTTTCCCACTCTAATCTTTATTATTTTTCCTTCTATTTGTTTTTGGTTTAGGGTTTTCTTTTTCCAGTGTTTTAAGGTGGGTATTTTCATTACTGATTTAAGATTTTTCTTCTTTTTTAGGGTAGACATTTACACTACAAATTTGTCTCTAAGCCCTGTTCTAGCTATATCCCAAAATTTTGGTATACTGTGTCTTCATTTCATTCAACTCAAAGTATTTTCTAATTTCTCTTATAATTTCTTCTTTCATCCATCATTTATTTAGGGATCTATTGTTTAATTTTCACCTATTTGTGGATTTCCCATATTTGTTCTTTTATTGATTCATTATTTCACTTCATGTTTTTTTTTAAAGATTTTATTTATTTATTTGACAGACAGAGATCACAAGTAGGCAGAGAGGCAGGCAGAGAGAGAGGAGGAAGCAGGCTCCCTGCTGAGCAGAGAGCCCAATGCAGGGCTTGATCCCAGGACCCTGGGATCATGACCTGAGCTGAACGCAGAGGCTTTAACCCACCAAGCCACCCAGGCACCCCTTCACTTCATGTTTATAAGAGAACATACTTTGTGTGATTTAAATCCTTTTAAATATATTAAGGTTTGTTTCACGGCCTAGTATATGGTCTGTCCTATAAATGTCCTGTGTGCACATGAGCATAATATGTATTCAACTATAATTGGGTGGAGGGTTATATAGCTATCTGGTAGATCTATTTGATTATATAGTGTTGTTCAAGTCTTAAGTTTCCTTGGATATCTTCTGTCTACATTCTAGCCATTGGTGAAAGTAGGGTGTTGTAGTCTCCAACTATTATACTCTATGTTTAGAAAGTCTAAAGTCCATTATTTGTGGTGGGGTATTGAAGCCTGCAATTCTGTTCTTGAATTGTGTATCTCTTCCTTCATTTCTGTTAGCTTTTGCTTCATTTATTTTAGGACCTATTTTATTAGGCCTATAAGTTTATAATTGTTATATCTTCTGATAGATTAATCACTTTACCATAATAAAATTGTTACCTCTAGTGACATTTTTGTTTTAAACTCATATTTTCTGATATTAGTATTGCCACTCCAGCTTCCTTGTGCTTGCTGTTTGCATGATACAGCTTATTCCTTCCTTTCACTTTCAAGCTATTTGTATCTTTGAATTTAAAGTATGACTCCAGTGCACAGCATTTAGTTGGATCTAAAGAGCGTCGTAAGCAGTCAAGCTCTGCCTTTTAATTAGATTGTTTAATTCATTCACATTTAATGTTATTGATATAGTTGGATTTGTACTGGCATTTGAAATTTTATCTTCTCTAAGTCTCATGTGTTTTTTGTTACTTTTCATTTTTACTGCTTTCTTTTGCATTATATGTGAATACTTTTAATGTAAAATTTTAATTATTTTAATGATTTTTTTCTTTGTATTTTTTAATGTTTATATAACATTTACTTTATATTTATATTATCTTTTTATATTTATTTTTCACAGTGGTTGCTCTAGGACTTAACATATAAATCTTAATCTATTAGAATCTATTTCAAATTTATACTAACAATTCAAATAAGTACGGAAACATTAGTCTTATATAGCTCTATTTCCACTTTTCCCCTTTTTATGCCATTATTGTTATAATATTTATATGTTACAAACCAACAACACATTATTATAATTAGTATTTTATATCATTTTGTATCTATTAAAGAAGCCAAGAAAAGAAAGGAGAGGAAGTATACATTCACAAAATTTGTATTAACCATCTTATGTACCATTTCTCATTGTCTTAACTTGTTTCTATGGATTTGAGTTATAGTTGAGTGTCACTTCATAACTCCAATACATACAGCTTTTCTCCCACCCATTCCTGTGTGCTATTGTTATCATATATATTACTGTATGTAATAGACTTAACAATAAAATTATATACAAATTGTTTTATGTAATTGCTTTTTAAAATAAGTTACAAAAAAAGGAGAAGAAATAAGCAATTATACAATATTTTATAATTGTATAATTGCCTTTATAAGTAATGTTTTTTTTTTCTGAGTAGTTTTTTTTTGAAATTCTTTTTTTTTAAGATTTTATTTATTTATTTGACAGACAGAGATCACAAGTAGGCAGAGAGGCAGGCAGAGAGAGAGGAAGGGAAGCAGGCTCCCCGCTGGGATCATGACCTGAGCTGAAGGCAGAGGCTTTAACCCACTGAGCCACCCAGGTGCCCCTTCTGAGTAATTTTAAATTATTGTCTGAGGTCACTGGCTTTCTGGTTGATGATCTTCCTTAAATATTCTTATAAGGTACATCTATTAGGAATGAATTTTCTCAGTTTTTCATTATCTTAGACTATTTTACCACCATTTGAAAGAAATTTTTTAAGATACATGAATCTTAGTTGATAGTTTTTTTTTTATTTTAAAGATTTATTTATTTATTTGACAGAGAGAGATCACAAGCAGTCAGAGAGAGAGGAGGAAGCAGGCTCCCTGCTGAGCAGAGAGCCCCATGTGGGGCTCTATCCCAGGACCCTGAGACCACGACCTGAGCCGAAGGCAGCGGCTTAACCCACTGAGCCACCCAGGCGCCCCGTTGATAGTTGTTTTTTTTTTTTTATTTAAGTTTTATTTTTTTAAAACATATAATA
>NW_019156864.1:0-2968 GCF_002288905.1 Enhydra lutris kenyoni | reverse complement strand
TTGGGGTACAGATGGCCCTTCTTTTCACTACATGTGTATCTTTGGGGTAAATACCCAGTAATGCAATTGCCAGGTCATAGGGTAGTTCTATTTTTAATTTCTTGAGGAATCTCCACACTGTCTTCCAAAGTGGCTGCACCAACTTGCATTCCCACCAACAGTGTAAGAGGGTTCCCCTTTCTCCACATCCCCTCCAACACATGATGTTTCCTGTCCTGCTAATTTTGGCCATTCTAACTGGTGTAAGGTGATATCTCAATGTGGTTTTAATTTGAATCTCCCTGATGGCTAATGATGATGAACATTTTTTCATGTGTTTGATAGCCATTTGTATGTCTTCATTGGAAAAGTATCTGTTCATATCTTCTGCCCATTTTTTTATATGATTGTTTGTTTTGTGTGTGTTGAGTTTGAGGAGTTCTTTATAGATCCTGGATTGATATCCTTTTGTCTGTACTGTCATTTGCAAATATCTTCTCCCATTCCATGGGTTGCATCTTTGTTTTGTTGACTGTTTCCTTTGCTGTGCAGAAGCTTTTGATTTTGATGAAGTCCCAAAAGTTCATTTTCACTTTTGTTTCCTTTGCCTTTGGAGACATATCCTGAAAGAAGTTGCTGTGGCTGATATCGAAGAGGTTACTGCCTATATTCTCCTCTAGGATTCTGATGGATTCCTGTCTCACGTTGAGGTCTTTTATCCATTTTGAGTTTATCTTTGTGTACTGTGTAAGAGAATGGTCAAGTTTCATTCTTTTACATATAGCTGTCCAATTTTCCCAGCACCATTTATTGAAGAGACTGTCTTTTTTCCACTGTATATTTTTTCCTGTTTTGTCAAAGATTAACTGACCAGAGAGTTGAGGGTCCATATCTGGGCTCTCTACTCTGTTCCACTGGTCTATGTGTCTGTTTTTAAGCCAGTACCATGCTGTTTTGGTGATCACAGCTTTGTAGTAAAGCTTGAAATCAGGTAATGTGATGCCACCAGTTTTATTTTTGTTTTTCAACATTTCCTTAGCGATTCGGGGTCTCTTCTGATTCCATACAAATTTTAGGATTATTTGCTCCAGCTCTTTGAAAAATACCGGTGGAATTTTGATCGGAATGGCATTAAAAGTTTAGATTGCTCTAGGCAGTATAGACATTTTAACAATGTTTATTCTTCTGATCCAAGAGCATGGAATGGTCTTCCATCTTTTTGTGTCTTCTTCACTTTCTTTCATGAGTGTTCTGGAGTTCCTTGAGTACAGATCCTTTACCTCTTTGGTTAGGTTTATTCCCAGGTATCTTATGGTTCTTGGTGCTATAGTAAATGGAATCGATTCTCTCATTTCCCTTTCTGTATTTTCGTTGTTAGTGTATAAGAAAACCACTGATTTCTGTACATTGACTTTGTATCCTGCCACATTGCCGAATTGTTGTATGAGTTCTAGTAGTTTGGGGATGGAGTCTTTTGGGTTTTCCATATAAAGAATCATGTCATCTGCGAAGAGAGAAAGTTTGACTTCTTCTATGCCAATTTGGATAGCTTTTATTTCTCTTTGTTGTCTGATTGCTGTTGCTAGGACTTCTAATATTATGTTGAACAAGAGTGGTGAGATTGGGCATCCTTGTCGTGTTCTTGATCTCAACGGGAAGGCTGCAAGCTTTTTCCCATTGAGGATGATACTTGCTGTGGGTCTTTCATAGATAGATTTTATGAAGTTCAGGACGTTCCCTCTATCCCTACACTTTGAAGTGTTTTAATCAGGAACGGATACTGGATTCTGTCAAATGCTTTTTCTGCATCAATTGAGAGGACATTGTGGTTCTTTTCTCTTCTCTTATTGATTTGTTCTATCACATTGATTGATTTGCGAATGCTGAACCATCCTTGTAGTCCGGGAATGAATCCCACCTGGTCATGGTGGATAATCTTTTTAATCTGCCGTTGGATCCTGTTTGCTAGGATCTTGTTGAGACTCTTAGCATCCATATTCATCAGTGATATTGGTCTGAAATTCTCCTTTTTGGTAGGGTCTTTGCCTGGTTTGGGGATCAGGGTAATGCTGGCTTCATAGAAAGAGTCTAGAAATTTTCCTTCTGCTTCAATTTTTTTGAAACAGCTTCAGGAGAATAGGTGTTATTTCTTCTTTGAAAGTTTGGTAGAATTCCCCAGGGAATCCATCAGGTTCTGGGCTCTTGTTTTTTGGGAGGTTTTTGATCACTGCTTCAATCTTGTGACTAGATATCGTCTATTCAGGTTGTCAATTTCTTCCTGGTTCAATTTTGGGAGTTTATAGTTTTCCAGGAATGCATCCATTTCATCTAGGTTGCTTAGCTTATTGGCATATAACTGTTGATAATAACTTCTGATGATCGTTTCTACTTCCTTGGTGTTAGTTGTGATCTCTCCCTTTTCATTCATGATTTTATTAATTTGGGCTTTCTCTCTTTTCTTTTGGATTAGTGTGGCCAATGATTTATTGATCTTATTGTTTCTATCAAAAAACCAGCTTCTAGTTTCATTGATATGTTCTACTGTATCTTTGGTTTCTACCTCATTGATCTCAGCTCTAATCTTGATTATTTTCCTTCTTATGTGTGGAGTTGGTTTGATTTGTTGTTGATTCTCCAGTTCTTTAAGGTGTAGAGACAGACAATTTTTTTGAGGGAGGCTTGGATGGCTATGTATTTCCTCCTTAGGACCGCCTTTGCTGTATCCCATAGGTTTTGGACCAAAGTGTCTTCATTTGCATTGGTTTCCATGAATTGTTTCAGTTCTTCTTTGATCTCCTGGTTGATCCAAGCATTCTTAAGCAAGGTGCTCTTTAGCTTCCAGGTGTTTGAGTTCCTTCCGAACTTTTCCTTGTGATTGAGCTCCAGTTTCAAAGCATTGTGATCTGAGAATATGCAGGGAATAATCTCAGTCTTTTGGTATTTGTTGAGTCCTGATTTGTGACCCAGTATGTGGTCTATTCTGGAGAAG
>NW_019156863.1:0-2968 GCF_002288905.1 Enhydra lutris kenyoni | reverse complement strand
CATAAGTGACTCTTAATCTCACAAAACAAACTGAGGGTTGATGGGGGGAGGGGGGTTGGGGAGGGTGGAATTATGGACATTGGGGGAGGGTATGTGCTATGGTGAGTGCTGTGAAGTGTGTAAACCTGGCAATTCACAGACCTGTACCCCTGGGGATAAAAATGTATTATATGTTTATAGAAAATAAAATTAAAAAAACAAAAAACAACAAAAAAAAGAGAGAGCAGGAATCGCTGTACTTACTTAAGGAAAAAAAAATAGAATTCAAGTCAAAACATATAACAAGAAAAAAAACTGATGAGATAAGGAAGACCATATTATAGATAAATCAGTCGTTCATTAAGGATATCTACCAATCATAAATATTCATGAATGCATCAGAGTACCTAAATATATTAAGAAAATACTAATAGATATTAAAAGAGAAATAGACAACAATAAAAACAGGATAGAGGACTTGATTACCACACTTTCAACAATAGATAGATTATCCTAAAATATACATAAGGAAATTTGTCAGCACTTTGGTTTAGAATAAATGGCCCTAACATATATAGAGGACATTTCTACAAACAGTAGCAGAATACAAATTCTCAAGTGAACAGGGAAGATTATTCAAGTTAATGCCTGCAAATCATGTTTTCTGACCACAATGACATGAAACTAGAAATCAATAGCTGGAGGAAAGCTGAAAAATTCACAAGTGTGTAGAAATTAAACACACTCCTGAACAACCAGTGAGTCAAAGAAAAAAATGGAAAGACTAGTTAAAACTAGTTTGAGACAAAAGAAAATAGAAACATAACAAACCATAACTTACAGGAGAGATAAAAAGCAATTCTATGATGGAAGTTTATAAAGATGTCAAATAAATAACCTAACTGTACATTTCAAAGAGCTAGAAAAAGAACAAGGTAAGCCCAAAGTTAGTAAAAGGAAAAAATAACAAGATCAGAGCAGAAATAAATAAGAACCAGAACAACAACATAGAGCTGGTTTTATGAAAGAAGAAATTGACAAACATTTATGTAGACTTAAAAAAAAAAGAAGGAAAAATCAAATTCAGAAATGAAAGTGGTGATATTGCAGTTGATAGACTACAAATACAAAAGATCCCAAGAGATTACCATAAGCAATTATAGGCTAACAAATAGAGAACCTGTTAAGATTCAATCATTAAGAAATTAAAAAAATCTGAACAGACCTGTAAGGACGAAGAAGACTAAAGCAGTAATCAAAAACCTCTCAACAAATGAAACCCCAGTACCAGGTGGTTTCTTTGGTGAATCCTTGTAACAGTTTCAGAATTACCACAACCATAAAATGAGTTTGGGAATGTTCCTTACTCTTCAATTTTTGGGGGCCAGCATTACACTGATACCCAAGCCAAATAAGCTAAAAGAAACTATAGACCAATATCCCTGCTAAATGTAAATGCAAAAACGTTAGCAAAATTCTATCAAATAAAATTTAATATATTAAAAGGATTATACTCCACAATAGAGTGGGATTTATCCATGGGATGCAAAAATGATTCAGCCTATGAAGGCTGTGATAGACCATTTGAGAAATAAATGTGATAGACCATTTGAGAAAAATTCAATATCCTTTCATCATAAAAATGCTAAACAAAAATATAGAAGGAACATACCATAATAAACACTGTAACAGACAAGTCCACAGCTAACATACACTCACATAAAAATATGAAAGCCAGTCTTCTAAAATCATGAATGAGGGGTGCCTGGGTGGCACAATAGGTTAAGCCTCTGCCTTCAGCTCAGGTCATTATCTCAGGGTCCTGGGATCTAGCCCCACATTGGACTCTCTGCTCAGCAGGGAGCCTGATTCCCCCTCTCTCTGCCTGCTGCTCTGCTTACCTGTGCTCTTTCTCTGCATCAAATAAATAAAATCCTTTTAAAAAATAAAATCATGAATGAGAAAAGGAGACCCATTCTCATCACTCCTATTCCAACATAGTACTGAAAGTCCTAGCAAGAACATTTAGGCAAGCAAAAGAAATCAGAAAGGGAAAAGTAAAATTGCTTATTAGCAGATGACATGATCTTATATGTGGAAAATTCTAAACAAACCACTGAAAATTGTTATAACTAATTAATGTATTTTCATTGAAGTCAAAGAATATAAAACAGGAATCAGTTGTTATTTCTATACCCTTACAACAAAATATCTGAAAAACAAAGCAGTCTCATTCACAACAGCATCCAAAACAGAAAAAAATTACATAGTGATATATTTCACTAAGGGGATAAAAGATCTGTACACTCAGGAAAAAACTTTGATCAAAGACACAAATAAGTGGAAATATAGCCTGCGTTCTGGGAGGGAATGAACCCATGTTAAAATATCACAACTCCCCAAAGGATTTATAGATCTCATAGAATTCCTAACTGATTCCTAATGGCATTCTTTTTCACAGAAATATCTTTTAAAGTTCCAAAATTTGTGTGGAACCATAAATGACCTTGAATAACCGAAGAAATTCTAAGAAAAAACAAAGCTGGATACATCACACTTCCTGTTTTCAAACTCTATTACAAATATAGTCTAAGTAAACACATAGACCAAGGGAACAGAATTCTCTCAGTAAATAAAAAACAAACCCTTGTATATACAGTCAACTCCTATTTGAAAAGGGACCCAAGAATACTCACTGGAGCAAGAATAGCCTCTTCCATAAATGGTGTTTGAAAAATTAAATATTATCCTATGTAAAAGAATGAAATTGGAGCCCCACTTACACCACTTAAAAAGTAAACTCAAAATGGAGTCAAGATTTAAGACCTGAAACTGTTAAACTCCTGGAAGAAAGGAAAAGAAAAACTCCTTGACCTTGATCTTGGTAGTAATCTTTTTGGAGGTGATACCAAAAGCACAAACAACAAAACAAAAACAAGTGGATGATGTCAAACTAAAAAGTTGCTGCACAGGAAAAAAAAAAAAAAAA
>NW_019156862.1:0-2973 GCF_002288905.1 Enhydra lutris kenyoni | reverse complement strand
TGGAAGTCTGAAAACAAAGCTATGCTTATGTTCAGTGCCGAGGCCATCCATATTGGGAATTCTGGAAAAACAAAGCTGCCTTCTGCCTGCCCACCGGAAGGAAGAAATTCCCTACGGGTCTGACCAGAATCCCAAGATGAGGGTCCTGCAGCATGGCCCTCAAGGGCACCCTGATATCATAGGCCGCCCTGTGAACTGATGCTCTGTCTGACACAGCCCGAGCCCCGGCCTCCTGTCAGCCAGCCACATAGCGCGACCCATATCCTGCATTTGGGCTCTGTCTTGGTCAGAGCCCGTCATCTCCTGCGAACCTGGGTATGCAGGTATCTGACCCAAGAAGGTAGCGCAAATCCCTGCCTTTTGGGGGAACCTGAATCACAGCAGAGTCCTCTTCCTTCCTCATGGCAGGAATGTGGATGATGAGATCGTTGTACTACTGTGGAGTGGGAGCCAACTACATGGCCAATGAGCCCACGCCCACTCAGGAGGGCAGCTGGGCACAAGAAGGCATTGGGATCCTCAGCCTGAGACCCTTTTAAAGCATACCCTGTTGGGGCCTTGACCAGGAAGCCAGAGAGCAGGCCTCTCGTTCCTCTTGGCCCAAATCCTAACCCTTGGTGGGGTTGTCCAGACCACGTGACCCACAACCCCACTCTGGAATCCTTGTTTGCGGAGACCCATGACGTGGAAAACAGCACTCTTACTTACCGCAGAAAGAAAGCAAACTCTTGGGAACCGGGGTAAGACCCCAGATAGGAAGAACCTCCCATGGACCCATGTAGCAACCCTATCATTTTGAGGCCATCCTGGATATAGAGTCCTGACAGAAAAGCCTCTGCTACTGCTCCCAGGTATCCGAATTTCAAATCCTGTGGAGCTCCTTTCACGGACTGCAGATAGGGCCTGCCATAACTTTGCTTCTAATTCTTCCCGAGTTGGTGTCTGAACACTTGGTTCCCAAAGTGTGACCACATGCCCTCCAGGATGGGACCTCCAGAACCAAACAGCATCACTGGGCCTGCTCTCCCGAGGGAATACTGCAATCTCAGTTGCCCAAACCTTCCAGAATGGGAGAAATTTGAAGGCAACTGAATCCACACCAATTTCATACGCTACACTGGAAAAAATGTGCAGTCTGACTGACACACCTTCAGCACCTACCTGCAGGAAGAAACCCACGTCAATGGACCTGAGTCTGAAGATTGAACCTGACATGCCCCTAGAACCTCATCCAATACCTAGCTTAGGTTTCCAGGCCTCTGTCCCTCAGGCCTGTTCTGGAAAACCAACTTATGGCCCAACGTGTGGCCCCTACCCATACAATAGATTCCCTCTGGTCTCGAGAAGGAAACCTTGCTCTTGAGAACGGGGACCAACCCTCAGCCTAGGAGATTCCTGCATGGCCCCAGAGCCACAGCCACATTCTAAGGTCTCCCTGGACACCAAGCAGCATTGTGACCCATCACTGAGAAACACTGTCAACTCAGATCACTTGGAACTTCAAACCAGAGGCAGCGGATCAAAGCTGCCCTGTTCCTTGGCTTCTGTGGTAATGCATGGTGGGGTTTCCAGGCATTCATTCGGGGAGCTCTGCTGTCGAATCTTTCCATGTGGGAGACCTCTAACCTGACTTTCCCTGTCCCGCGGAAGGACACCTTGTGGTTTGGAGCAGCTCACAAGCTCCAGCTTGGTTCAGCCTCCAAGGCTTCTTGAGGCCACCCGAGCATTCGTTGGCCATCATGGATACAAATTCCAGTGTGAGCAGACATCTCACCCTCGCCCATCCTCAGGTGCTGGAGATCTTGAAACAGCTGCTGCACATTGGAACTGTCATGCACTCGGCACTGAACATAACCCTAGCTTGTGTTTTCAGATTTCGATCCTCAGAAGCTTTGCCAGAAGGCCCTCCACCTTGGGAATTCTGGAGTCACAAAGCTGCCTTCTACCTGGCCAATAGAAAGAAGAAATGTCCTACGTGTCTGTCAAAACCCCCAAAGAGCGTCCAACAACACGGCCCTCAAGGGCAACCTATATCATAGGTCGCCCTGTAAACTAAAGCTCTGTGTAACACAGCCCGAGACCCAATCTCCTGTCGGCCAGCCAGATAGCGGGACCCATATCCTGCAGGTGGGAACTGCCTTGGCCTGAGCCCGTTATTTCCGTCCATCCTGGTTATGCAGATATCTGACCCCAGAAGGTAGTGCAAAACCCTGCCCTTGTGTGTACCTAAAGCACAACAGAGTACTCCTGCTTCCCCATGGCAGGAAAGTGGATGTTGATATGGTGGTACTACATTCAGAGTGGGAGCCACCTGCATGGCCCATGAGACCACGCCCACTCAGGAGGGGTAACTGGGCACAAAGAGGCATTGTGACTCTTAGCCTGAGACCCCTTTCAAGCACAGCCTGTCGGGGCTGGAGCAGGATACCACAGAGAGAACCTATTGTGCCCCTAGACCCAAATCTTAACCCTTGGTGGGGTTGTCCAGGCCACGTGACCCACAACCCGTCTCTGGTATTCCAGTTTGGGCAGGACCCCTAGATGGAAAAGAGCACTCTTCCCTTCTTCCAGAAAAACACCAAACTCTTGGGAGCCTGGCGGAATCCCCAGAAAGGGAGAATATCCCATGGACCCATGTGCTCACCAGTCCATTCCGAGACCATCCTAGGTATACAGTCCAGAGAGAAAAGCCTCTGCTCCTGCCTCCCAGGCACCCGAATTTCAAATCCTGAGGAGCTGCTATCAGAGTCTGAACATCGGGCCTGCCATAACCTCGCACATAATTCCTCCCCGAGTTGCTGTCTGAAGACTTCGTTCCCAAAGCCTTGACCACATGCCCTCCAGGATGGGACCCCCAGAACCACACCGCATCAATGGGCCAGCTCTCCCGAGGTAACTCTGTCCGTCTCAGTTGCCCAAACCATCCAGAATGGGAGAAACCTGCAAGGCACCTGAACCCACCCCAATTTCATA
>NW_019156861.1:0-2973 GCF_002288905.1 Enhydra lutris kenyoni | reverse complement strand
TACTGGATTGTTTTGTCAAAGGGTGTGTGTGTGTGTGTGTGTGTGTGTGTGTGTGTGTGTGTGTTAGCTTGTCCCCAAACTTTTTATGCAGTTTAACTTCACTAACTTTAGGAATACGAGTAATACAGAGTTATCCCCAAGATCATTTGAAGGTTTAATTATTTACATTCATTTTATATTGATGTAATTTTGGGATTATTGAATAATGTATTATTGAGTTTGAGTCAGCCTCTCTGACGGAAGATACTAAAGGCCAAATGAAACAAAAACCTAAATGTGCTGTAATGTAAGGGCCTACTTAATCAGAGGGAGCCATTTTGTTGTTTATGCAGTAAACTTAGATTGACCCTGCTCCTCCCAGAGGAACTTACTTGCAAAGCCCAGATACAAGGGCGGGTCAGGCCAGATAGAGACATCCAATCAGTGGGTCACGCATATATCTACTAGGGTGAATTGTAATTCAATTGACCGCCCATGTGTGACTTAACATGACTGTGCAGTTTTCTCTGTGTATTGCAATCTCATTGGCCACCTGTGTATAGCCTGGCTAAACTACCTCTATAAAAGTCAGTCTGTGAGGCTGGGAGGGGTCTTTGCAAGAGACGGCCCTGACCGGTCAGTTTGATTCTCAATGCTTGGCGTGAAATAAAGCTTTGCTTGACCTTCGCTTTGTATCAGTCTCACTCCTTTGATTACGGATCCTAACACAAGTAAGAGAATGGTGTATATTTCAAAAACAGCACCTTGTCCCTATTCCCATTTGACAAGAAAAATGAAGAGGTAGGTTTTTCTGGGATATCCTTGTCCAAATTTCCTTTTATTGTCCTGAAGTCCTAACACTCATCATGTTTAATTCTTCCTCCTTTGGGAAAAAAAAGGGATGGAAATAATATGACTGTAATTTATTCAAATATGTCAGATGTGACCATCTTTTTCAGAGTTCCTCTAAGAAATCTTTGCCCAAAATTTGTAAAACTTGCTATTTCTGTTAAAAAAAAAATCAAGAAATTGTTCCTTACTGAACTCTTCTCAAATGATATCAAGGAATTATGGCTAAATGTCATAGCTATAAATCATTTCTCCTCCTAGAGAGTTTAGAAAGGGCTTATAATATTTGTCCTTTTTTTCAAGCAGAATGTGGGTCTGAGTGAGACCTTCTGTGTCCTACCAACCTCAAAGTTTGTTAAGGACAGAAGTCCAAATTTGCTCCACCAACAGAGCTCTAAAACTAATTTTGTAACATCTGAATCATGTCCACAGCTATTTTAAATACAAAAAATAAAAATATATGCAAAACTTTAAAATGTATATACATTTTTTTTACTCATCAGTATGATTCTTGGTTTTGAAACTTTTGCATGTCATATTTGCAACGTGCAACATTAGACCCATGAGAGAGAAACACGTCAGTGAAGTAAGTTGAAGGGGTGTCTGGGTGGCTCAGCCAGTTCCGTCTACCTTCAGCTCAGGTCATAATCCCCAGGTCCTGGGATGGAGCCCCACCATGGGCTCTCTGCTCAGTGCAAGGCTGCTTCTCCCTCTGCCTGCTGCTCCCCCTGCTTGTGCGTGCTCTCTCTCTCACACTCTCTCTCTCTGACATATAAATAAATAAAATCTTAAAAAGAAAATGAAGTAAGCCAAAGAAACGAGATTCAAACTAGGTAAAGCCATGTGTAAGATAAGTTTTTTTTGAAATCTTTCTCAGCATGCTGAAGCTTCCAGCTCCTAGACAGTAATACATGTTCCCCTTGCCAGACTCCCAAGAGTATGTCTCCCCTCTTGTGCATAAGAATTTCTAGAATTACATTTATGTGCCAACAATGTGGAGTGAACCTGGCTGGCATACTCACAATGACCAAACTGTATTGATCTTACTTTAGTCCATTACATTGCTCCACTATTAACTTGAATAAATGATGTATTTGCTTTCTAGACATGAACAGCTTCTTATCTATATGGAATAATCCAAGGGTGCATTCCTTTCAGGTAGATAACAATTTATCTAGAATATAATCTTTATATATTTACATAACATCTTTAAATATAATCTTACATATCTGGATCCTTCAAAGTAGACCAAAGACCAAATTGGGTCTGCAAGGCTGAATTACAATTGTGGGATGGTACAATGCTCACAACTGATGGTCCATGACCCCCGTCTTCTGAGATCAGAATCCAGTGTGGTTCCTGATCAATTTGAACAAAAGAAGAGTACCCCTCGGTGAACTGGAGGGACCCTCTGAAAAAACCTGTACTGTCTGCTCATACTTCCATGATGTTTGGACCCTCAAGAACTGTGAGGATCCCTCCACCCCGGCAGAAATTCACTGTCTTGCGTTCGCTACCCGAGCAGACAGTCGAGGCTGTGAAGCCTAAACCATCCAGTTACCTCCCCCATTCCTGCCCAAAGGAGTTGGGGGAGAAGGTCCAAGAAGTGCCCAGAGAAGGGAAGGAAGATTTTGTAGAAACCAGAGGGCGGGATGATGGGAACAGGGCCCCCCACAGCAGTGGGGATATAGTGTTGACATCCAGGCCCCTGGAGACTGGTGGACTGCTCAGTTCCGACCAATGCAGCCCTGCACCTGGGGACCAACCTCCCAATTCCTCAGGAGACAGCTTGGGGGGAAACACTCAGATACCTCGGGTGAGCTCCCCCTCTGAAAGACCTGTTGTCACCGCAGAGGGCCCAGCTGGTGACGTTGTTCCTCTTCAGAAGCCTGATACAGATGCAGGGGTGCTCTCTGACCCAACCCCAAGGTGCCCCTTGCTTCAGGAGACATTAACACAGGAAGTGGTGGATGAAAACCATCAGCCTAGCCAGAGAATACCAGACCTATCAAGGAAGATCAGAGAGGCTGATAAGCCTTCAGGCATCCCATGAGAGTACTCTTTGCCACCAGTATCTGCCGCCAGCAGGCCCTCCAATAGGAAAATATCCATGCCACTTTTTGTGCCTCTGCCATCAGCAATGCC
>NW_019156860.1:2331-2973 GCF_002288905.1 Enhydra lutris kenyoni | reverse complement strand
GAAAGAAAGACTTCAAAGGTAACATGATGTCAATAAAAATGTATCTCTCAGTAATCACTCTCAATGTGAATGGCCTAAATGTGCCCATAAAATGACACAGGGTTGCTGATTGGATAAAATGACAGGACCTATCCATATGTTGTCTAAAAGAAACTCCTTTCGAAACTAAGGATACTCCCAGACAGAAAGTGAAGGGAGGGAGAAGCATCTTTCATGAGAATGGGCCTCAAAAGAAGGCTGGGGTAGCGATTCTCATATCAGAGAAATTAGATTTTAAACTAAAGACTGTAGTCAGAAATACAGAGGGACACTACATCATTCTTAAAGGGACTATCCAAGATGATCTAACAATTGTAAATATCTACGGCCCCAATATGGGAGCAGCCAATTACATAAGGAAACTGTTAATCAAGATAAAGAGTCATATTGATATGAATACATTAATAGTAGGAGATCTTAACACACCTCTCTCAATATTAGACAGATCATCCATGCAGAAAATCAATAAAGAAACAAGAGCATTGAATGACACATTGGACCAGATGGACCTCATAGATATATACAGAACATTCCACCCTAAAACAACAGAATACTCATGCTTCTAAAGTGGACATGGAACCTTCTCCAGAATAGACCACATAC
>NW_019156860.1:0-2231 GCF_002288905.1 Enhydra lutris kenyoni | reverse complement strand
ACCAGATGGACCTCATAGATATATACAGAACATTCCACCCTAAAACAACAGAATACTCATGCTTCTAAAGTGGACATGGAACCTTCTCCAGAATAGACCACATACAGGGTCACAAATCAGGACTCAACTGATACCAAAAGATTGAGATTATTCCCTGCTTATTCTCAGATCACGTTGCTTTGAAACTGGAGCTCAAACACAAGGAAAAGTTTGGAAGGAATTCAAACACCTGGAAGCTAAAGACCACCTTGATTAAGAATGCTTGGATCAACCAGGAGATCAAAGAAGAACTGAAACAATTCATGGAAAACAATGAGAATAAAGACACATTGGTCCAATAATTATGGGATACAGCAAAGGCATTCCTTAGGGGAAATTACATAGCCATCCAAGCCTCCCTCAAAAAAATGGAAAAATACAGAATACACCAGCTGTCTCTACAGCTTAAAGAACTGGTGAATCAACAACAAATTAAACCAACTCCACACACAAGAAGGAAAATAATCAAAATTAGAACAGAGATCAATGTGATAGAAAGTAGTGATACAATAGAATGTATCAATGAAACTAGAAGTTGTTTTTTTTTTAAAGATTCAATGAGATAGATAAACCATTGGCCACATTAATCCAAAAGAAAAGAGAGAAAACTCAAATTAATAAAATTATGAATGAAAAGGGAGACATCACAACTATCACCAAGGAAATGGAAACAATAATCAGAAGTTTTAATCAACAGTTACACGCCAATAAGTTAATCAACCTAGATGAAATGGATGCATTCCTGGAAAACTATAAACTCCCAAAATTTAACCATGATGAAATTGACAACCTAAATAGACCAATATCTATTAAGGAGATTGAAGCAATGATCAAAAACCTCCAAAAAGCAAGAGCCCAGGACGTGACAGATTCCCTGGGGAATTCTACCAAACTTTCAAAGAAGAAATAACACCTATTCTCCTGAAGCTCTTTCAAAAAATTGAAGCAGAAGGAAAACTTCCAGACTCTTTCTATGAAGCCAGCATTACCCTGATCCCCAAACCAGGCAAAGACAGAACCAAAAAGAAGAATTTCAGAGCAATATCACTGATGAATATGGATGCTAAGATTCTCAACAAGATCCTAGCAAACAAGATCCAACAGCACATTTTGGAATCCATAATCTTGGGTGGAGACCGTTCAGCCTCTAGTACATGAACGCTGGTTCCATTCGCGAGATTGGGAAAATTTTCATGAAGAACTTGTCCCACTATATCTTCTAGACTTCTTTTTTTCTCCTCCCCTCAGGGATTCCGATAATTCTGACGTTGGAACGTTTCATGGCATCATTTATTTCCCTGATTCTGTTTTTGTGGCTTCTAAACTGTTTGTTCCAGGCTTCCTCATGATCCTTTCTCTCTGTTTGTCCTTCAGATCAGTAATTCTATCTTCTGTCTCAGTTACCCTAGCTTTGAGAAAATTTAGATTAGATTGGAACTCATTGAGAGCATTATGAACCTCATCTCTGGTAGCTTTTAGCTCAGCCCTAACATTGTGAACATCCTCTCTGGTCGCTTTCAGTTCGGCCCTAATCAATTCCGTTTGGTCATCCATGGCTTTCTCCAACCTAGCTATTGCTTGGATAGTTGTTAGCCTGAATTCTCTTTCCGACATACTGTCAATGTTGTTAGCTGTTAGCTCTGTTGCAGAAGGTCCATCCTCTGTATTTTTCTTCTGTTGGGCATTCCTCCTCCTAGTCATTTTGGTGAGAGATGACTGAAGAGATGTAGCTGGATGTATCATCCATGGTGCAGTCAGAGTGCACCCTGTAACACTTCTGAGCAATCAGGATTCCCCACCCAAATGAGAGAAAAAAGAAAACAAAAAGAAAAAAAAGAGAGAGAGATAGAGAGAGAGAGAGAAAGAGGAAAGAAAGGGAAGATAAAAGAGAAGGTTCCACCCAAATGGGCACCAAGGTAAGATTTATGAAGTATACAAACAAAAACAGACAAACACAAAGACTGATAAAAGTATATGACAAGAGAAAAAAAAATATATATATATATAAACAAATAAAGGAAGAACCTCGTCAAAAAGAACCCCAAGTGTAAGATTTATATACTATCAGGACAAACACCAAAACACAGAAACACTGGTGGAAGAAAAAGATCGGTGAGTGGTTATCAATTCTCAGTGTGGGCGAGGAAGTTTGTTTTGATTCTTCCTGGATGCATCTTGATATCTTTGTTAAA
>NW_019156859.1:0-2973 GCF_002288905.1 Enhydra lutris kenyoni | reverse complement strand
GTCAATTAAGCCACTCTAGGCCTGAGTTGCCTTCATTTTTTTTTTTTTAAGATTTTATTTATTTATTTGACAGAGAGAGATCACAAGTAGGCAGAGAGACAGGCAGAGAGAGAGAAGGAAGCAGGCTCTCTGCCGAGCAAAGAGCCTGATGTGGGGCTCGATCCCAGGATCCAGAGATCATGACCTGAGCTGAAGGCAGAGGCTTAACCCACTGAGCCACCCAGGGGCCCCTGCCTTCAGTTTTATACTGCCTATATGAACAAATTGAGAGAAAAACATAAATGAACCACATTGACCATGGCTGTCATAAAAGTATCCTAAAGGATCCAATTGTATACGTGTAAATATATTGAGATATTTCATCCTATTCATCTCAGTATCTCTGGCCCTCTGATAATTAGGTCACAATCTCATTCAAGGACCATTTTATATTGTCCTAAGTTATCTCACTGACCTGGCAATAGCAATTTCCCATTCCCATCATGAAGATGGAGAAAGAAAAGGAGCATGAATATGATTCATATGACCATAAGCTCTGAATTCCAGCCTTATATTACCTGCTGATAATTGTGGGTTTTGAAATAAGGAAAGAAAGAGAGGGCCTAAGAGACATGAAAGGACCATGAGCTATAAAAAGGCTGATATTGATGTCAAAAACTTAAAGGGGACTTCCTGTTCAACTGGCAAACTATACAAAATATTTATCCAGGGAGCCTGGATGGTTCAGTCAGTTAAGTGCCTACCTTAGGCTCAGGTCATGATCTCGGGGTCCTGGGATGGAACCCCGCACTGGGCTCCCTGCTCAGTGGGGAGCCTGCTTCTCCCTCTGCCTGCAGCTCCTGTTGCTTCTGTGTTCTCTCTCACCCTCTATCTCTCTCTGACAAATAAATAAAATCTTTGAAGAAAAAAAAAAAGAATGCATTTCTTAAATAACCCATACCCTAGACCGGTACTGTCCAATATAGCAACAACTAAGTGCCAGAAGTGTGGCCAGTTCAAATTAAGGTGTGCATGAACTGTAAAATACACATCAGATTTTAAAGACTTAGCACAAAACAAGACTATAAACTACTTCATTAATAATTTTTGTCTTGAAAAACAGGGGGGGTTGCCTGGGAGGCTCAGTTGCTTAAGTGTCTAACTCTTCAGCTCAGGTCATGATTCCAGGGTCATGAGATTGAGCCCCATGTCAGACTTCCTTCTGCCAAAATCTACTTTCTACTTTTTTTCCCCCAAAGCTTTCTCTGGCCACAGGATCCCACTCTGTTCCTATATGTGTGGCAGAGAAAGTACCAAGAAATTAACATTCCCTGACAGGAATCCTCAACCAGTAACTAACAGGAGTTGGTATATAAATACCACAGCTCCTTGTCCTTGGATGAGGTAATCCAGCATTATGTGTTCTATACCATTTACAAGAGTTCTACAGTGGGCTTGTATGTTAGGATACCCACAGCTATATCTTGTTTAATAATTCACTTTTTATTTGCTCTGCCCTTCCCTATCTCTCTTCGCCTCCCTTTACCCAGGTTTCCTGGAATTGTTTTGTGAATAAACTACTTGCCCTAGAATCCTGTTTCAGAGCCCAAACTAAGTGAATTGGTCTTCCTACTTTCACTCTCACCTCTCACCAATCCATTCTCCATCTCAAAAGTCAGGTTATCTCTTTAAACTGCCACTGTGACCATATCGCTGCTTACCGAAAACCTTTCAACTTTCCACCACTCTTAGGAGAAAGACCATCCATACCTTAGTTTCAAGTTTCTGAATGTCAATTCCATTGACTGCTTTACTACCTGAGTTTTGCCACATTAGAGATATTACAATCACATAGAACTGCTATACCTTGGAAATGGAAAGTTCCAGTATCTCACACTCTGGCCATAACCTTCTATCCTCATACAAACACTACTACTCTGTCAGCACCAGCCCTCAATTCTTCAATCCTTTCTTCCCAACTATCAAACTGATCATGGCTTTGCACACTCCCTGTTCTACTAACCCCCTGGCAACATCACTTCCACTGCTCTCTTATCGACACTGTTAATTCCGCGGGCCTCCTCCGCTGGTGGTGTCAGCTCAGAAACCACCAGCCCTGACTATTTTGAGGAAACCGTAAGCCCTGAATATTTTGACAATCTGCCTCAGCTTCTGTACCCAGGCTGGAAGTAAATGTAACAGCAGTAAATTACTGCTCAGAATTTAAAATGCACACAATGAGGTAATTTCTTCCCAGGAGGCTAGATCCACAAATGAGTGGTCCCCAACCTCAAACAGACCCTTAACACCACTCATTATTTTTTATATATCTCATTACGTTCATAGGAAATTCTAAACCTTCATCACTTCCCAACATCCTTCCTCTGTTCCCTTTCAGCAGATTACGCTGGGGCTGAATTTGCAGGGTTACAAATCTATCCAACGTCTTAACTCTTTCACTCCTGTAGAAAACCTCCCTCTTCCACTTGTGCTTCAAACCCCAAATGTTTCTCCCCCAAGATTGAACCTGAATTCAGGTCCTTTCATAATCAATATCTGGGCCAACTTCCCAACCTCACTTCCAGCTTCTCCTCCAGCTACCTCCTACCTCAAGTTCCAGGAATGCAGTCCAACATGGAGAGGATCTGGAGCCTGACGAGGTGAATGGTATCTAACAAGGGTGGGAGCAGAACCCAGAAGTCTCCTGAATAAAGCTCAATTCTCGTTTCCAGGAATGCGGTCATAAAAAGGACCCTGCCAAGGAGGAGAATACAAGCCATAAACCATAGAAAGTTAAAATGTCATGAGCCAAGATTCCAATAAATGGAGAGACCCAATTAAGAGAGAAAGAGTGGGGACACCTAGGTGGCTCAGTTGGTTAAGCGGCTGCCTTCGGCTCAGGTCATGATCCCAGTGTCCTGGGATCGAGTCCCACATCGGGCTTCTTGCTCAGCAGGGAGCCTGCTTCTCCCTCTGCCTCTGCCTGCCACTCTG
>NW_019156858.1:0-2974 GCF_002288905.1 Enhydra lutris kenyoni | reverse complement strand
GAGGGGGGAGAAAGGGGATAAAAAGAGGTTCAGAAAGAAAAGAAAATTAAAAAAAGAAAACGAATAAAGAAAAAATATAAAACAGAAAATATATATATATATTAGATAAACTAGTTAAAAAACGTTAAAAAAGAAAAGGGTAAAAGTTAAAAAAAATTTGGCAGAAGAGAAAAAAAATTGTAAAAGATTGAAAAAGAAAAAAAATTAAATTAACTGCAAGGCTAAAGAATCATGGGGAGAAAGCAATGATTTCCATGCTTTTCTTTCTCCTCCTCTGGAATTCCGCTGCTCTCCTTGGTATTGAAACTGCACTCCTTGGTAGGTGAACTTGGTCCTGGCTGGATTTCTCATTGATCTTCTGGGGGAGGGGCCTGTTGTAGTGATTCTCAAGTGTCTTTGCCCCGGGCGTAATTGCTCCGCCCATACCAGGGGCCGGGCTGAGTAATCCGCTCTGGTTTGCTTTCGGGAGCTTTTGTTCCCTGAGAGCCTTCCGTAGAGTTCCTGGAGGACTGGAATGAAGATGGCGGCCTCCCAGTCTCTGGCCTGGAGGAGCCGAGAGCCCTGGACCCCACTCCTCAGTGCGCCCTCAGAGAACAGCGCCCAATTACTCCTGTCACCCTGGCCTCCGACCGCGCTCCGAGCTGACCGAGCCTGCCACCGGTTCAAGGTAACCCCAAGCTGAGAGCTCACTCCTCGGCTCTGTCTCTGTAGCCGGCTTCCCCATTCTAATACCTGCAAGCTTTGAGATACTCAGACACCCCCAATCCTTCTGTGACCCTGCGGGACCTGAGGCTATGCTGACCCCACGTGGGCTTCACCCCGGTTTAGCCTCTGGAGCGATGTCCCTCAGTGGAACAGACTTTTAAAAGTCCTGATTTTGTGCTCCGTTGCTCTACCGCTTGCCGGGAGCCGGCCCCTCCCCCCGCGGTCTATCTTCCCGTCCTTATTATTGATTTAATAAGTTCCCTTCTCTATCAGCCCTTTTCATATCTCTGAATATCTTATTTACATATAAGATCTAAGGCTGTCATCTTCTCTTCCTTGTGAATTTTCTGTTGTATTTTTGCCCTGTGCTTAGAAGTATGTTTTCCTCTCCATCTTCTAAGACATTAATTTGAATGTAAATAGTAACCACTGAGAATACCTACTGATTTTCACAATTAAAAATTTAAGATTCAGATCTGATAAGACTGGGTGTTATACCCAACTAATGAATCATTGAACACTAATGTCAAAAACTAATGGTCCGGGGTGCCTGGGTGGCTCAGTGAGTTAAACCCTCTGCCTTGGGCCCAGATCATAATCCCAGCGTCCTGGAACCAAGCCCCACATTGGCTCTCTCTGCTCAACAGGGAGCCTGCTTCCTCCTCTCTCTCTGCCTGCCTCTCTGCCTACTTGGGATCTCTGTCAAATAATTAAAAACGTAAAAAAAAAAAAAATGTACTACATGTTGGCTAACTGAAATAAATGAATAAATAAATAGTTTTCAGGGGTTTTTTTGTTTGTTTTGTTTTGTTTTTAAAGTAGTGTGCTTAGATCTCAAGTACTTCCATTATGTTACTTGAACAATAATTTTAAAATGTTCAAGTTACATCTCATCAAGAAACCACACTTTTAGGGGCACCTGGGTGGCTCAGTCATTAAGTATCTGTCTTCAGCTCACATCATCATCCCAGGGTCCTGGGATCCAGCCCTGCATTGGATTCTTTGCTAGGTGGGAAGCCTGCTTCTCCCTTTCCCACTTCCCCTGCTTGTGTTCCCTCTCTCGCTGTGTCTCTCTCTGTCAAATAAATAAATAAAATCTTTAAAAAAATAAAAAAAGAAACCACTTTTTTTTTGGTTTTGGACATCTATTGTGTTTGGTCTTCTACCTAGTTTCTAGGTTCCCTCAGATATGCTGTTAGTCAATTTGGTCTTTGTTTTGTTTGCCCACTAGTGATTAGAGTAAATTATTGGGACACCACATCAGCAATCTAAAATGTGAGTGAAGATAAAGAATTGTATGTTAAACTGGGTGTCAACATGAGATACCCAGTGTGAAAATATGAAAAGATTTATTAGGGGAAATGCTTGTGAGGGAAATGGTGGATGAGCCAGAGAAGGGTTGTATAGCTAACTGACAATGATGCTGATCTGGATCCTGCTAGACCCTGGGGAGGGAGGACAGTTGGATAGATGATTTTTTAGAAAAACAAACAAACAAACATTCAAACAAACAAACTGTGGTTCAGGCTTAAGAATGTTTATTAAGACCAAAGCAAATCCCTCAGGCCAAAATTTCCCATTGGGAGATGGAAAAGAGGAATGAGTTGGGGGAAATTGGAGGAGGAGACAAACCATGAGAGACTGTGGACTCTGAGAAACAAACTGAGGGTTTTGGGGGAGGGGGGTGAGCCTGGTGGTGGGTATTATGGAGGGCACATATTGCATGGAGCACTGGGTGTGGTGCATAAACAATGAATTTTGGAACACTGAAAAAAAAATTAAATAAAATTAAAAAAAATTAGAAAAGGAGACTGTCTCCTAGGAACCAGTCTGCCTTAGTATCTCTGCTACAATTAGCCTTTGACTTAGAGCAGCCCATGAGAACTGTCCTCTGCAAGGAACCATGGTGATGAATTTCAGAGTATAGGAGCTACAGGCGTTAGTCAATTGTGCTTTCCAAAGTTGAAGTTCTGAGAAGTATGTTTTCTTTATCTACACAAGTTATCCTCAAATTATACTCCCAATTAGCTTTGCTGAGCCCCCTTCTCTGATCTTCTTGAACATTCAGTTTTCTGTTCATCTTTCCCTAAACTTCCAGGGGTCAGGAAAACCCATCACAGTTGCCTATCTTAACGCTGGTCTTACATCTAGATAACTGTGGATCCACACTGGGTTCTTCCAGAGCCACAGGCTCATTAACATCCAACTGCTGCTATTGCATGTCCTTGGAGACATAGTGAAAATAAATATGTACTCATGTTCTCACCTT
>NW_019156857.1:0-2974 GCF_002288905.1 Enhydra lutris kenyoni | reverse complement strand
CAGTGGAGAACATTTAAGCAGTTGGCAGACCGAAAGCAACTCAAATATGGATTCCATTAACTACCTCCCAGTAAGAGATGCAGCCAACTTTCTCACTAGTCTAGGAGAGGTGACAAAATAAGGACATACCTTTCCGGGTTCTGACCTTTTCCTTGATAGCCCAGCTGGACCACCTCTTTTGGGACATTTTCGAGAAATATTCCTGTACTCCACAGTCCCCCATTACGAAAATACAATTACAGTTTATTAGGTTTATGCAAACATGTCCTGCTCTTTGCTGAGTGCCATCGGTCATTGTTGTCATGGCATGTTTTAATTAGGGTAAGTTCAGTCCAGAGACCAGAGACTGTATTCAGAGAACTAGGCTGAATTGTGGCATCACATAGGGGTAGGTGATTTTCAACCAAGGAGACATTCCTGGGAGGAACATTCACTGTAGAATTGAGCACATGAGACTTTCTGAAACCAAAATGTTATGAGAGAATGAGGCTGAAGAACATACCCTATTTTGTAAATGTTAATTGAACTCACATCACGGGATGGACAATGAGGATTCAAACTTAAGTCATGACTGGGCATCACAAAAGACACCTTCCACATATCCCCAGCACCATTTTAATCTCAAACCTGACATGATTTAGAGTTTCTCTATCAGCCATAAACAGGCAGATGGATTTCCCTTTTTGGCCCCCTTACAGTGGGATTAGATAGCTATGGGGGAAGTGAGGGAAACCATCCCTACTCATGAACCTCCTTCCCTCTTTGCATCCAATTTGCATGCCCATCCACATTTCATGTCCAGGGTGCATCCCAGCCAGGCCTGGGAGTCCAGGAAACCACTGCTAGTTAACAAATACATGGTCAACAGTAATTAACAAAGCGATTTCCAAACTCTCTCCCTCAGCCCTTGCCACTTCTCACGTGGCAGAAATTCTGATTTTACACAATTAAAATTTGAGGCTCAAGAAATTAAATAAGTGCCCTGAATTCCCTGGGCCAGTTAGGGGAAGGGGCTTTCTACCCTGATCCTTGGACGGGATACCCCCACCACCCTCCCAGGGACCACTGTTCACTTCCATAAGCCTTTGTGTGTGCGTGTCTCAGGTCTCTTGCCTCCATGGGAATGAGGCTTTCTGTTTATTCCAAGAATAACTGTCACTTCCATGAGTTGGTAAGAATAGGTTTTTAGAACTATGTGATGACAGTATAAGTTCTACTTAAGAGCTGTTTTTCATGTCTCAAGTGAAAAGGGGAAACCATTCTCTTCTCTCTTTATAGATTTTGATTTATGGAAATGAATTTGACAAAAGATTCTTTGTACCTGCTGAAAAAATTGTGCTTTATTTTATCATCCTCAATATTGTGGAAGATTCTAACATTTCTCATCAGGATGTAAGTGTAAGGGGAAAAAGCAACGATGTATGGGACCTGAATGAGCCCCTCATTCATTTAAGTATGGCTATTTAAAGTGGTCATATTAATATTTTATGAGAACTTCTGGAGTGTTGACCTAAATTGCCATTACTCTTTTGTAGTCAGAAAATGTCCTCTCAATAACATAGTAGGGTCGTTTAGTAGGGGGCTAACCTGAAAGAAAATGCCACCTTTTGTGATAGAATAGTACATTTATTTCTGGATATGTGTGTTTAGAAAGATATTTGAATAGTCAATAGACTAGAATGCGTTTATCCGCTGAAACACTATGTTACTATTGTAATACTAAATATTCTATTTGAATGAGCAATGCCAAAAGACTCCATGGAATATGTCTGAATGAATAGTCCCACCTACAGAATTTTTAAATCTATAAACAAGGATACAAAAAAGAAAGAAGTTAAACAAATAGGTACAGGAGAATGTATGAAAATTTGCCACAATTCACTGTGGGAACTAAAGTGTGCCATAAACAACACCATCCTAGGTAATTTCCAGCAACTAGTCTCATCTCCTTCACCATTCACCTAGAAAGGCAACTCTACTGACTGCATTAATATATGACAAAATCTCTAAGTTGAACCACATAAAATTATTGATATTTGACAATTTTTGACTTGCAGAAGCAGCAATATCATATTATTTGGCCTTAATATATGCTTGTTTTAATCATGAACTCGTGATCCTTTAATGCTCTTGCAGGAAAACAGGTAACATCGGTATTTCCTCATTTATATTTTGGCACGGGCGGACACCCCTGGTAGGAGAGATGGATTCTGGAGTCGTGGTCTTTAGAGAGTGTCCACAAGTCCAAACCGTTTCTGATTTACGGACTTAATTTAGACCATAATTACATTAACCAGAGTGTTCTGTTCCTCTTAATCTTGGTAGACATGACTCTGCTCATTTTAAAGAACAAATTTATAACACTAACTTAAAAGAAGTTGAGAAGAGGGAAAGAACGAGTCGTTATTAAGAGCAGAAAACAAAGTGATTGCTTATAGTTTGGCTTACTTGTTTTAGTCATAAAATATTTACTTAAGCACCTGCTGTGTCCTAGTGTCCTCACCTATGAAATTGGGATGACTACTCCCTCAGGGCTGTTTTGACATGAACAATGCTGGAATACAGAAGGCACTTAGAAAGGTGTCCGGCACATAGTGAGTGCCATGTGTTTATTGTTATTAATGGCCAGAGCATGGTGCTTAAGACCAGAAAGACAGGCCTTTTGGACACCACTATTTCAACTCAAAGCCCACATGTGCCTCACCTAGTTTTTCTTACCTGAAAGTACCATCGTACTTTACTTCTTACTTGATGCCTTCAAACTGAAATCGCCAATGGTTTTGGAAAAGGGAATCTAATTCTGAGTGGCTTTTACATCTCTTGTCATTCTAAGCATGGCAGGAGTATTGAGCTTTTCAAAAGTTGTGTTGCTTTTACCTCTTCCACATTAGGTAGGGTTTCCTCATGAAAGCATTAAATCGTCACCCTACTTCCGGACCCCACGAATTCTACATTGGGTGAATGAAAACACACC
>NW_019156856.1:0-2975 GCF_002288905.1 Enhydra lutris kenyoni | reverse complement strand
GTGCACCCGAATGTTTATAGCAGCAATGTCTACAATAGCCAAACTATTTTAAATTTTCATTTTAAATTTAGGTGAAAGTTTCACTTCTTCCTTGCTGATTCAGATGCATTTGTTGTTGTTGTTGTTGTCTGATTACCGAGGCTAGGGCTTCCAGTACAATGTTAAATTACAACGGTGAAAGCAGACATCCCTGTCTTGTTCCTGACCGTAGAGGAGAAGCTGTCAATTTTTCCTCACTGAGGATGATATTAGCTGTGGGTATTTTGTATGATTAATCACTAAATTCTACCCCTGAAGCCAATATTACACTATATATTAACTAGAATTTAAATGAGAACTGGAAACAAAGCAAAACAAAAAAGCGATGAGAGTATGTCAGAGGGAGACAGAAGCCAACTGAAATTGTCCCCAGTGGCCAAAGTCATAACAGTTTGAGTAAGAAAATAAGGTAGTATTGGATGATAACCTAAATGTAAAATAAAAATCCTTGAGTTAATACTGATAAAAGTAATGACTGAATAAATAATTCAATGGAGAAAAGACAAATCGCCCATGCAGAAACATACCAAATAATTTATGCGAGTAGTCTTTCATCAACTCCTAAGAGTGGGTTGTGCATATTGACTTCTTTCTACAGAATAAAGTAAAAAAATGGGGAAATAGGAGTAGTTTTATAGAGGAGAAACTTAACTACTTTGAGTCAGGTGATCAAAATTAACATTAGCAATAATAAATCATATAGATATTACATTTTCTTGATTTTACATGATAAAAGGCACTTTCTTCACTGTATTCTTCTCCATAATCCATAAATCCAGTCTTATCATGAGAAAAAACATAATTCTGATATGAAGCATCCTACGAAACATCTGACCAGTACTTCTCAAAACTATTAAGCTCATCAACACAAGGAAAGTCTGAGAAACTGTAACAACCACAAGAAGTCTAAAGAGATAAGACAACTACATGTAATATGATATCCTGGATAGGATTTTGGAATAGAAAAGGAATTATTAGGTCAAAAGTAAGGAAAGGAACTCTAAACCATGGATTTTAGTTGATAATAGTGAGTCTGCATTAGTTTATTAACTGTAACAAATGTATCAGACTATGTAAGTTATTAGTAAGAGAAACTGGATATGGGGAATATGTGAAGCTTCTAATTGTCAGTTTGTCTATAATAATAAAATTGTTCTAAAAGACTTAAAAATAAATCAATATAATTTACCATATTAACAGACTAAAAAAGACATAAAATTATCTAAATAAGATGGAGAAAAATAGTTTGAAAAAATCTAATACCCTCTATTATAAAAGTTCTTAGGAAACTAGAAATATAATTTCTTTAACCTGATAGAAAGTATTGAGGAAAATCTTACTTTTAAAATCATCCCTAATGATGGAAGACAAAATGATTTTTCCCTAATATTAGGAATAAGACAATGATATTTTGGAATAAATTTGTCAAATCCTGTATAATACCTATAGACTGTAAGCTACCCAACATTGTTGAGAGAAATTAAAGAAGACCTAAACAAATGGAGAGATATACTATATTCATGGATAGGAATCTCAGTATTGTGGAGATAATTTTCTCTAAATTGGTCTACTTATTCAGTGTAACTCCAAACAAAATTCACTTAGCGTTTTTGTAGAAACTGATAAGCAACTTTCTAAAATTTATATCAAAATGAAATAGGTTTAGAATAGCCAAAATAATTCTGAAATAGAACACCAAATTTGGGGGACTGGTACTACCTCATTTCAAGACTTATTTTAAAACTAGTGATCAAGACAATATATTTGTATAAGATAGACAATAATTCATTGGAATAGAGTGTCCAGATAAAGACCCATACATATATGTTTAATTCATTTTTTATAAATTTGCCAGGAAAATTCAATGGAGACAGAATAATCTTCATAACAAATTGTGCTTCAATAAGAGGATAGCCATATGCAAACAAAGAGCTCTTTAATCAAATGCCATATACAAAAATTAACTTGAAATTGATCACAGACCATAAGAATTAAACTTTAAAAGTTCAGATGAAAATACAAAAAAAAAAAAACTTAGACTCATATTCTTGGCTAAAATTTCTTAAATATTATACAATGCTCACTAACTATAAATGGAAAAAGTCAATAAGTTGATTTCATAAAAATTAAGAACCTTTAATCTTCAAATAACATGGAGAAGAAAATGGAAAGCAGGCCATTGACTGGGAAAGTATATTTACAAAACATATATCCAACCAAGGATCTTTATCACAAAGAATTCTTATAACTCAATAAAAAACAATCACGAAACCTATTTTAAAATGGGCAAAATATTTGCTCAGACATTTAACCAAAGAAGATATAAGCACATGGGGAGTTGCTGTCAAAACTATCATACACTAGGGAAATGCAAATTAAAACTAAAATGAGATACCAGTATACTGCTACTAGAATGACTAAAATTAGAAACACTGATCAACTAAAGCAAGCGAAAATCTAATACATTGGGATTGTAAAATGGAACCAACATTTTGGAAAATAGTTCAGCAGTTCTTTAAGAAGTCAATCATATGATCAACCATTCTATTTTAAGTCATTTACCTAACAGAAATCAAAGCACATTTTCTTTCTTTTTTTTTTTTTATTTTTTATAAACATATATTTTTAACCCCAGGGGTACAGGTCTGTGAATCGCCAGGTTTACACACTTCACAGCACTCACCATAGCATATACCCTCCCCAATGTCCATAACACTCCCCCAACCCCCCTCCCCCCATCAACCCTCAGTTTGTTTTGTGAGATTAAGAGTCACTTATGGTTTGTCTCCCTCCCAATCCCATCTTGTTTCATTTACTCTTCTCCTACCCCCTTAACCCCCCATGTTGCATCTCCTCTCCCTCATATCAGGGAGATCATATGATAGTTGTCTTTCTTCGATTGACTTATTTCGCTAAGCATGATACCCTCTAGTTCC
>NW_019156855.1:0-2975 GCF_002288905.1 Enhydra lutris kenyoni | reverse complement strand
TCTCACTGAGGTCGGTTCCTGTGACCTGTGGTTCATATGAGGAACTGTATTTGGCACAGAGCCTGGGGCCACATTGAATGAAGACATTAGTTCAGTAAGGGCTGCCAGTTTTCCCTGCCTCCCCAGCTCCCCGTCCTCAGCCCTACGACACTGCCTAGTAGACACTTATTAAACAAATGTATATTCAGTAAATGTCCCTTTTCTGCTCTTAATGAAAAGGGTATCTGTCCAACATCATCAATAAATGCTAAAATCATGGGCTGAATGGTTTTTGGGGAACAGGATATTCACATAGAGAATAAATTTTGGCCCACATTTAAAAAAAATTTATTCATTTATTTTAGAGAGAGAGCACACATGCTCACCTGAGTGAGTAGCTGGAGGGTCAGAGAGAGAGGGAGAGAAACAGACTCCCCAGTGAGCACAGAGCCTGACTCAGGGGGCTCCATCCCACAAACCTGAGATCAGGACCTGAGCCAAGACCACGAGTCAGACACTTAATGGACAGAGCTACCAAGGGCCCTCCAACCACATGTTTAACATGCAAATGTCACACAACTAAACTCAGCTTTTGTCACCATCTTCATCATCATATTTGTGAGTCTTTGTATCTGTTGAAATTCTGGAGACTGGTTTGGGACTAACTCACCTGGCTTTCTTTTACCCGGGCTGAACAAAACCTCCACCTCATTATGCATGAGGCTGTGAGGTTGCCTCAGTCTGTATTTTAAGCTCTCAGTCCAATGGTGGCCATGACCAAGACCGCCTTAATGTTCTAGTTTCCAGCTGGACTAAACTTAAAGTAATCTCCTTCCTGGCTCCAGGCTCCTGATCTCCCTTTTCTTAGAATATTTTATTTGTTTTTTTTTTTTTCTTTTACCTTTTAAGTAGGCCCCATGCCCAGCATGGAGTCCAACACAGGGCTTAAACTCATGACCCTGAGATCAAGTCCTGAGCTGCTATCAGGAGTCAGATGCATAGCTTTACCAAGAGTGAACCACCCAGGAGCCCCTAGAAAGCTTTTCTAAAAAACTTAGTAACTGTAAATTCTTTTTCCTCTTAACAGCTTTATAATGTATGACTATCTTTCTTAAGACCTGGGGAGCCATCTTTTTCAAATGTGAACATCAAAGGAGATAGGATCCTCACCTCCCAGTCTCTGTAGGAGGGAAGGAGCCTTTGTTTGATAAGAAGACCATCAACTGGGAGGCTGAAGCAACAGAAACATTTTCTACTTCCTCTTTTTTTTTTTCTGAAAGAAGTAGCATGATTTTATTGAAAAGTTTTAGTACAGGGTTGTATGATCTTAAAATTCTCTGTTCTAAACCAATACGAGCACTGCAAATGACAGACTCCTGAAACTAGTAGGCATCTAACCAGAGGTGAGTTCTAGCAGGAGTATCTGCAAGTTGATTAATGCACTTTCCATTGGAGGATGAGCAGCAGTGGTGTATGTGTATTTCTGTGGCTCCCTTTCCTGTCTGGATGCACATGAGTCCAGCCCCATTCAGCAGAGTTGGACAGAACTGATAAATCTGGTGGTTTCGCTTAATGTTTGCACACAAGCAGCAAAGTTTTGGGCCGCTCCAGAAGCCACCTTCATCTTTTTTAACTAAAACCATCAAATACTTGAGGGCTACATTGCCAGTGTGTGGGGCCAAGTCTAGTAGGATTAGCTAATATATCACAACTACTTGAAAACAAAAAAGGGGCTAAAAGAAAAAATCAGTTGTTAATTCAATAATGATAATGCAGATTTTTATCTGATGATAATTTTGAAACTACCTCTCTCTCTTAGCCTCAATCTTAAGAAGAAATAATATTATGTTTAAATCAACTTTTTTTCAGTCATGTCAATGTGTCTACGCTTGTATGCCGAGGCTGTGTACCTGTACGTGTTTGTAACTGCATTTTCATTGGTTTGTGCATAGAAATTCCAAGAAACATATAGCCCTCATTAATGGAAACTAAAAATTACGTACATCTGAGAAGGCTCTTCACATGATCAAAGCAACTCTTCCTAGATAGAGTCAATCTATATGACGTAGCTGACTCTACCAGTCTAGAATACCATTGTTTGTCTCAAAAGCCATTTTAAGGAAGAGGGAAACACTAGTCTCTGTCACGACCAAAACGAACATTTTCTCCCTGTTCTAGAGAATGGACGTCCATGAACAAGATGCAGGCAGGTTGGTTCTCCTAAAACGTCTCTCCAGGGCTCCCACATGGAGTCCTTCCTGCTGTGTCCTCACATGGCCTTTCCTCTGTGTGCACCCACTTCTGCTGTCCCTTACCCTTCTCAGAAGGCACCAGTCCAACTGGATCAGGACCCCACCCATATGACCTCATTCATCCTTACTTACCCTCTTACAGACCCTGTCTCCAAATACAGTTACCCTGGGGGTTAGGGCTTCAAACTATGACTCTTGGGGGGACACAGTGGAGTCCATAACAGGGACTAAGTTTGATGGGAGCCACTAATTACAGAGTGGCCTAATTACAGAGAAGTACATTTAAAAGCTCAGGAAATAACTCCATGTGCTCAACACATCCTGTTGCTCAACCTCCAGGACTTTCCCACTAGCTTCCTCACTTCTTAAACACCTTCTGCCCCTTGTTTCAGTGGAGTGGAGTTCAGGCTGAGTACATGCCTCCCTCTCCTATTACAACAGCCTTCAACAAAGTCTTCCTGGTCTGTTCAATGGTGTCTCGTGCACTTTTGCTTTCACAAGTGGTATGTACAGATGTAGATGGGTTCTCTTTCCTACTAACATCCATGATAAGTTTCGGCATACCTTCCTTCCAAAAGTTACCCTGTTTGTTATGGGTGTCTGTGCTTTATTTAGCAGAAATTACCTTGTTCCTTCAGAGCTATAAGGGAATTATGTTGTGTTGTTACCAGAATAATTTTATGAATATATTTCCCCTCAACATTTATAAGATAATTTGTAAACATCCAGAGAAATTGCTAGAAT
>NW_019156854.1:0-2977 GCF_002288905.1 Enhydra lutris kenyoni | reverse complement strand
GTGGGGGAGCCTTTGCCCACACGAGTGTTGCAGGTGGCGTGACAGAGAAGGTGTGCTCCCGACTCCCATTGGAAGTAAGTTTGCATGGGCACCACGCTGTGGGCAGGTGGTGGGCAATTGGGAAGCAGGCAGGGTGGCCTTTCCCTGATATTTCTTCCCTGCGGATTGAGGGATTAAAGAGAGTCTCTAGAATTTCAAACTCACATAGTGAAATGGTGCCATGAGGGGAACCGCTACTTCCCCTGAGGTGTCTTGGAGGCTCAGGGGACCAGAGGTGTTTGTCAGATCCTACAGGAGTGGCCAGCGTACATGACTCAGCCGGAGAATGGGGCCTACTCCATGCCCACAAGGATGCAGCACTGGGAGGGGTGTGCTGTCTTGCTCCTATGAGCCTGGGGGCCTGTCTTGTTTGCTCATTTCTCAAGTGTCTGAAGTGGGAGATGGGGCCACCCCATCACTGTCTCTTCCCAACTAGTGTTGCTCGGAAGCAAGCCATCCGACGACTTATGCAGGGTTGGAGGGTAAGACTTGCATCATGCAGAGTGAGGGGTCAAGGGGCGTGGGTCCCTTTTCCAGAGGAGAACAGTGCATGGACTGCCTGTGTCCAGTCCCTCCAGGCAGCCAGTGCCCTCCCTCCAAGATCAGCAGCTCCTGGACGACAGCGCCCAGCCACCACAGGGAGTTGCACAGATCAGGTGGAGGTTCCCCATGGAATGTTCTCAGGCTTCCTAGTGCCTGCAGGGACTGTGACCTTCCGCTCATCTCCTCTTTGTGGTCAGAGGCCAGGAGAGCACCCCGGGTTTTGTGTTGTTTCCCAAGGTGCCCACAACAAAGTCAGGGCAATGAGGAAGAGCATGTGTCCATATTTGCCTGCCCCTTTTCCTGCCCAACTCACCCCATTCCTAAGTCCTTCTCTTCCTCTGCTTCATTTGTTGTTTCTGTCAAATCCACAGAAGGGAAGCTTCTTGGAAGCTGAAAGGAAGAGCAGAAGGGGGCATGAGCACAGACTCCCAGGCAGCGGAGAACCACGTGCGGACACCCAGACCCAGCCTCCCTTCCTGAGGCCCCTGCAGCAGTGTGAGCTGTGCCCAGCCGGCTACCAGGCCTACTCCCTGCTCTGCTGTCCAGGTCTGCTTCCCAGACTCAGTGGTGAGGTGTTGGGTTGATGCTAGGAAAGGGCTGAGGAGGGCTACCCAGGGATTTCCTGCAGCAGTTCAGATGCAAAGCCCGAGTGCCTGCCAGAGATTAGGGCCTCCAGGGTGGGCGTCGTCAAAGCAGGGAAAGGGTAAGAGCTGGGAGGAGGCACTTATGGACAGATGAGAGAGAAAGCCTAAGAGATGGAGGTGGAAATGAATTACAGGTGCAGTGTGGCTCCTTTTGTTGGAATCATCGTCTCCCGTGGAATCCTCCTCCAGGTCATAGAGCAGTGAGGATACTGAGTTGACCGTGAGAGAGGACAAAAGGGAGTTAGTGGAGCTGACGACCTCTGGCCCGCTGCTCTGGGAATGATGGGCTCTGCCCTCAGTTGGGTGGGGCCCCAGCTCTGAGTCCTCCCTGGCCTTGATCGCTTCATCTCCACAGGCTGCAGGTAGGTCTCTGGTTGCCCACCTGCTCTTCCCCCCTTTGATTCTCTCCAAGACCCAGAAAACCGTCTGTGTGATCCTTTCCCTCCTGTAGGCCATCACTATCCCTAAGACTGCCTCTGCAGGACTTTGCCTTCCTCTTTTCTTGTTCCTCTCCCTCCCAGATACCCTTCGTCCTCCTCCTCCCCTAGTGATGCTTCATGTCCTTCCTCCTGCCAAGGTCCACCAGTCATAATATTGTCCAAGAGGGGGCAACCAAGGAAAGAGAGGAGATATCCTGGTTCCATGGAATCAACCCCCTGATCCCTCTGTGCTTGGAGCAGCTGTCATGATTCAGGTATTGCTGGGGAAGTGCAGGGAGAGATGGCCCACCACCTCCCCATAGCCATGTCTGCCCGGGGACTGAGATGACCTTCCCAGGGACATGTTTCAAGCTAATACAGCACCCTCTGTTTCCATAAGTGTTACAGAGGTTGAATGGAGACAGGAGCACCGGAAATTCTCCCGGCACCCTCAGCTGTTCAGGGCAGCCCTGGAAAATGTCCAGTGGTGTGGTCACTGAATCACAGGATTCCTACCAGAGCTCTTGCTGAGGCTGGCAGGGAATGGATGGGGCAGCTGTGTGTAGGGCCATGTGCAGGCCTGAGGAACATTTGCAGTTTGGGCATGACTGGGGCTTGGGGAACATGACCAGGGCTTTGTGCAGCAGAGTTGGGTTTGTGAGAGGAGTTGTGACTCCCTGGCCTTGCTCCCAAGAGGCTCTGTGCTATGCTTTGACGACAGTTGGTGAGAGGTTGAGTGGACCTGGGACAGCAAGTGTGTGAAGCAGCTCCACAAGCCCTTTCACACAGGCTTGGAGGACCCTGGCCCATGACAGGAGGTCTCCAGGTCAGCTGCATGGGGGTGTCCTTCCCTTGGGAACACGTCCACAAGTCAGACTTGGCTGGGGTGTGAAGGCTGGCAGAAGCTAAGGGCCACGGGAGCCTGTGTAATGAACCCAGGGGAAGTCTGCTTTACCTTCCCCAGCTCTGGGATTCCCCTTGAAGGTACAGCAGCTTGGACAGAACCAGGAAGGTTTGGTAGTGGACATTATGAGGAAATGAGTTTACCTGTCTTCTACATCCTGGCTCCCAATAGAACGTAGTGTCCTGATTCTTTTGCACAGGAGAGGGTTGTTGGGGCCGCCAAGTCATGACCATGACCAGGTATGGGCCTGTGCCACGAAAGACCCAGAATCTATTGTGCAACATTCCAGAGAGGCCATGAACAAAGAGACCAAGCTTTGACATGTGGCAGTGGCAAAGAGAGGCAAGAGCAGTTTTGATGGAAAGATCATTAAACTAGCCGCCCAAGAAGTTGAGTGGTGATGACAAACCCAGCCTACCCTAAAGGTC
>NW_019156853.1:0-2977 GCF_002288905.1 Enhydra lutris kenyoni | reverse complement strand
TTTCCATATGGGGACCCTGAAGCCCTCTAACTGGACTTCCCCTGTCCTGCTGAAGGACACCTTGCTGTTTGGAGCAGCTCACAAGCTCCAGCTTCGGAAAGCCCCAAGGCTTCTGGAGGCCGCAGGAGCATTCGTGGGCCATCATGGATACAAATTCCAGCGTGAGCATACATCTCACACTCAATCGTCCTCAGGTGCTTGAGATCTCGAAACAGACGCTGCACATCGGAACTGTTATGGCCTCGGCACTGAATATAACCGTAGCATTGTTTCCAGACTTCCATCCTCACACACCTTGCCAGCAGGCCATCCATATTGGGAACTCTGGATAAACAAAGCTGCCTTCTGCCTGCCAACCGGAAGAAAGAAATGCCCTATGGGTCTGCCCACAATCCCCAAATGAGGGTCCAGCAGCATGGCCCTCAAGGGCACCCTGATATCATAAGCCGCCCTGTGAACTGATTCTCTGTCTGACACAGCCCGAGCACCGGCCTTCCTGTCAGCCAGCCACATAGCGCGACCCATATCCTGCAGGTGGGCTCTGTCGTGGTCAGAGCCCGTCATCTCCTACGAACCTGGGTATACAGGTCTCTGACCCAGAAGGTAGCGCAAATCCCTGCCTATGGGGGTACCTGAATCACTGCAGAGTCCTCCTCCTTACTCAAGGCAGGAATTGGATGTTGAAATGGTTGTACTAAACTAGAGTGGGTGCCAGCTACATGGCCCATGAGACCACGCCCACTGAGGAGGGGCAGCTGGGCACAAGCAGGCCTTGGGACCCTCAGCGTGAGAACCCTTTAAAGCACACCCTGTTGGGGGCTGGACCAGGAAGGCAGAGAGCAGGCCTCTCGTGCCTCTTGTCCCAAATCCGAACCCTTGGTGGGGTTGTCCAGGCCACGTGACCCACAACCCCACTCTGGAATCCTTGTTTGGGCAGAACCCCTGAGGTGGAAAACAGCACTCTTCCCTTCCCCCAGAAAGACAGCAAACTCTTGGGAGCCGGGGAAAAACCCCAGATAGGAAGGACATCCCATGGACCTATGTAGCAACCCTATCATTCCGAGGCCATCCTGGATATAGAGTCCAGACAGAAAAGCCTCTACTACTGCTCCCAAGCATCAGAATTTCAAATCATGAGGAGCTGCTTTCAGGGTCTGCAGATCGGGCCTGCCATAACTTCGCTCCTAAGTCTTCCCCGAGATGCTGTCTGAAGACTTGATTCCTAAAACCGTGACCAAATGCCCTCCAGGATGGGACCTCCAGAACCACACATCATCCCTGGGCCTGCTCTCCCGAGGGAATCTGCACATGTCAGTTGCCCAAACCTTCAAGAATGGAGAAAACTTCAAGGCACCTGAACCCACACCAATTTCATAGGCTTCTCAGTAAAAAATGCGTATTCTGACTGACAAACCTTCAGCACCTACCTGCAGGAAGAAACGCACGTCAATGGACCTGAGTCTGAAGATTGAACCTGACATGCCCCTAGAACCTCATCCAATACCTAGCTTAGGTTTTCAGGCCTCTGTCCCTCAGCCTGTTCTGGAAAACAAACTTATGGCCCAACGTGTGGCCCCTAGCCATACAATAGAATCCCTCTGGTCTCGAGAAGGAAACCTTGCTCTTGAGAACGGGGACCAACCCTCAGCCTAGGAGATTCCTGCATGGTCCCAGAGCCACAGCCACATTCTAAGGTCTCCCTGGACACCAAGCAGCATTGGGACCGGTCAGACTGAGAACCTCTGTCAACTCAGATCACTTGGAACTTCGAACCAGTGGCAGCGGATCAAAGCTGCCCTGTTCCTTGGCTGCTGTGGGAACGCGAGGTGGGTTTTCCAGGCATCCATTCGGAATGCTCTGCTGTCGAATCTTTCCATGTGGGAGACCTCTAACCTGACTTCCCCTGTCCCGCAGAAGGACACCTTGTGGTTTGGAGCAGCTCACAAGCTCCAGCTTGCATAAGCCTCCAAGGTTTCTTGAGGCCACCCGAGTATTTGTTGGCCATCATGGATACAAATTCCAGTGTGAGTAGACATCTCACCCTCTCCCATCCTCAGGTGCTGGAGATCTTGAAACAGCTGCTGCACATTGGAACTGTCATGCCCTCGGCACTGAACATAACCATAGCTTGTGTTTTCAGACTTCGATCCTCACAAGCTTTGCCAGCAGGCCCTCCACCTTGGGAATTCTGGAGTCACAAAGCTGCCTTCTATCTGGCCAAGAGAAAGAAGAAATTTCCTACAGGTCTGTCCAAAACCCCAAATGAGGGTCCAACCACTCGGCCCTTAAAAACACCCTGATATCATAGGAACCCACAGAGAGAACCTTTTGTGCCCCTAGAACCAAATCCGAACCCTTGGTGGGGTTGTCCAGGCCACGTGACCCACAACCCGTCTCTGGAATCCCTGCTTGGGTAGGACCCCTGAGATGGAAAAGAGCACTCTTCCCTTCCCCCAGGAAAACACCAAACTCTTGGGAGCCTGGCAAAATCCCCACTAAGGGAGAAAATCCCATGGACCCATGTGCTCACCCGTCCATTCCGAGACCATCCTAGGTATACAGTCTAGAGAGAACATCTCTGCTACTGCCTCCCAGGCACGCGAATTTCAAATCCTGAGGAGCTGCTTTCAGGGTCTGCACATCGGGTCTGCCATAACCTCGCCCCTAATTCTTCCCCGTGTGGCTGACTGAAGACTTCGTTCCCAAAGCCTTGACCACATCCCTCCAGGATGAGACCCCCAGAAACACATGGCATCACTGGGCCTGCTCTCCCAAGGAAACTCTGCCCGTCTCATTTGCCAAAACCATGCAAATTGGCAGAAAACTGCAAGGCACCTGAACCTACCCCAATTTCATAGGTCACTCTGGAAAAAGGCGCAATATGAGACACCGTCAGCACCTACCTCCAGGAAGACACGCACGTCAATGGGCCTGAGTCCGAAGATTCAACCTGACATGCCCCTAGGACCTCATCCAA
>NW_019156852.1:0-2979 GCF_002288905.1 Enhydra lutris kenyoni | reverse complement strand
CTCTGGTGGCCTTTCCATATGTGTTGCTTACCTAAGCTAGACAACTTAAGGTCATCTTCAGAAACATTTCCACATTAGCTCATGGACAGGAAATCCCCTTGTTTCTTATTCTGTGGGGATACCAGGACCCCATGGGCTCAGGTATAATTCAACAACTGGAACATACGAATGATTCCCCTACGACTGTGGAACTCACAAGCACCCTGACCAATTGGATGGGGCCGGGATGAGGAACTCATTCCCTCAAAGCCAGAGAACATACGCCACTCCACAGGCTTCTCTGGGGACTTATGGAGACAATGAAGGACCCAGCTGTCCCTGTAACTGGAGTGGAGTGTGCACTTGGGAAGGCCCATATCTGCCGGACAAGTTTTCTCCCACTTACCGGGGATTCCTACTAATGGGGATATTCAGTCGAGACCTCAAAATAAAAAGGGCTTCTTGGAATAGTTTCTTCCCTCTCAGTCCTACTGATCCAAGAAGCCATCCCATTCAGGAACAATGGCAAACAAAGGCTTTAGCTAAGCATCCAACTGCCCTCCTGGTAAAAGGAACCTCCCGATTCATACAGGGATGGTCCCTGACTCTAAGGACTTGACATCAGCTCCAGAGCATCACAGAGAACAAAAGCCACCAAACAATGATAAGAGGCTGATTTATCAACGACCAGCTTACATTTCGAGATATGCCTGAACAAACACCGGAAACCAGCCCAACTTTAAACCCAGTGACCCTTAGGCCTGGACCTGACCACTCTACGCACATGGCTCATAACTCTTGAAAGGTTCTTAAGTCGACCAGACTTAAGATGTCCCTACAAAAATGCAGACAGGTGTTTGAGCAATGGCAATAGTTTCATGGAAAGGGGGTAAGAAAAACCAGGTTTGCTGTCATCAGTCGAACTCAGACTGCTGAGGCCAAAGCCTTTCAGCAAACATGCCTGCCCCCAAAGCAGAGATCCTAGTGCCCACATGTTGGTTGTAATTGGCAAAAATCTTAAAGTATTTATCCTGATCCAACAGGCCTTCCTCGTCCTCTACACACATGAAGTAATTTACAGAAAAGACTCTTCTTCTAAGACATAACCCGCCAACCCAACATGGGTCTGAAATAATTGCACATTCCAAGAATGGCCCTCCAAACCCGAGGAGCCCTTGAAAGCCTGACTGCAGCTCAAGGAGACTCAGGATTAGATAAGGGCCCCTAGCTGGGACCCAAAGGCCATGAAGCTCTAACCTGTGCCCATGGCTTCCCCAAGCTCCAGAGGCCACCGGACACTTGGGGTGGGCCTAGATGCCTGGGTGCATTATGAAAACCATCACCAACCCAGCCAACCTTCCCCATTTCAAGCAACTGTGCACATGTGCTCCATTTCATGGACATGGCCACCTAGCATCCATCTTTGCCCCTCTTTGGGACTGGAGGATGTCGTGTGTCATGGGGAAGTCCTTACAGAGTATACAGTCAAGGCCCTACATATCAGCCCAAACAGGATTTCTCAATGAAATAAGGGAATGATCCCAATGCATGAAGCAGTTCTACAAAACACAAAGATTTTAGATGTAACTGCTGCACAAAGTGGAGCTTGTGCCAATCTAAAGACAGAATAATGTGGGTACATTCCCCACTATCATAAAGAGATTTCTGGGTTTCTAACACATACCCCTGCTCAAATCCACACTTCCAAGGATTCCTCTCTTTAAGGACTGGCTCAACTCTTTGCCTGGGGGAGGGTTCTCACCCACTATCAAAGGACTCTTCATGGAGATTTTCCTTCTCTTTCTTCTGCTAACCCTGTTGTGTTGTTCCCCACACATCCCCCCCGTCTCTGCAGGTGGTACCAGGACGCTTCACTGCAGCAACTTTCAGAGGACAGATGGTCTTTTCCACTCAACAAGATCCAGTCACAACTTCTCCCCTACACTCAGCGGTCTTTTCATTTCAAAAATCTGACACAGAGAGGCCCCCAACTGACCAGGAATGACCCAAAGTTAGGGATAGCTCTACACCCCTATTCAGCAGGAAGAAGTTACAGAAGATGAGACCATCCTCCTTCAACAACCTTAACTACAGAAGGGTCTAAACTGTTAAGGGGCACACGAGGAGTGAGGAGAAAGCCAGCTGAGTACCAAGCAGGAGCTGGCATGCAACACAGCCCCCACCCCCAAAATGTGATATGAATGACATTCCTCAGGTGCTCTGAGTGCCCTAAAATAAGGAAAGGAAAAAACATATTCTCCACACATAGAGATCAAAACCCTGCAAGACTAGAGTCTCCCTCAGTTTATAAAAGTCCTCGTGATTCTCAAGGAAGAGGCTTTCTTAACAAGAGGCTAGCTACCATTCAGAGACCTGTAACTCTGTTTCCTGAAGTCCTAACATCCCCCTCCCTTCAGTCACACTGAGGGAGGCTGAGGCAGAAGGAAATGTAAATAAAACAGAATTTTTATTCAAACCTGCAGTCCCTTGAGAAGGACTTGTGAGAGGAGGAAAGTAACATTCCTCCAGAAAGCTCCCAACTATCTTTCTATTAATGCCTTCCTAGAAGGAAAAACCACCTTTGTTTGAGAAGAGCAAAGCCTCCTGTATCCTGTGTGTCCTCTGTCCTAATGCAACATTCTTTCAAAACCTCCCTTTTGCCTGACCACCCCCAACCCCATCCTAGATAGAGTCAGCCTCCTATCATGACCCCAGCATAGCCCAGAAATCTCAATAATTTTATTTCTGGCCTGAAATGTGCCTCAAGTCAAACCATCGCCTGAGTGCCTATAAAAGTCACTGGCTTGAACACGACTCACCACTATAGACTTTGAAACTCAAACATCTAAAATCTAATCAGCAGTAGACATGGGTGTGAGGCTACCATGTGGAAAGATCTATCTGAATTCTGGAAAGTAACACGGCACCCGACTACAAGTGGCATGCAGAGGTTGATATAGAGACAATTCGTATGTTGAGTCAGGAAGGGAGGAACATGAG
>NW_019156851.1:0-2981 GCF_002288905.1 Enhydra lutris kenyoni | reverse complement strand
ATATGTAAATTAAATTAAATTAAAATATAATTATATTATATATTTATAATAAATAATTTTATATATTTTATATTTTATAATTATAAAATTTTTATAATTTTATTAATTTTATAGATATCTATAGATATATATCTATATATCTATATATATGTATTATCTATAGATATGTAGATATTTATATATAGATATATAAAACAACAAAAATAAACTTTATATGTATAGTAGCAAAATTATGCAATATACAAATACTAAACATAAACATATATATAAGTGTAAAGCTAGTGAAAAAGAAAAATGTCCTTATGAACACTTTTTAAACTGTTTTCAAGAACATTTCATAAGACCAAGTAAATGCAGAGATTTATTTTGGTCAGTTTGAGCTGTTGTAACAAAGGACTTTAGACTGGGTGGCTTACAAACAGAAATTTATTTCTTGGGGCACCTGGGTAGCTCAGTTGGTTAAACGTCTGACTCTTGATTTTAGCTCAGGTCATGATCTCAGAGTTTTGAGATTAAGCTCTGCACCAGGCTCCATGTTCAGTGAAGAGTCTGCTTTTATCTGTCTCTCTCTTCCTCTTCCCCCTGTCCAGCCCCTGCTAGTACATATACTCTTTCTCCCTCTAGCTCTTGCCCTCTTGCTTGTTTTAAAATAAATACATAAATCTTTTTTAAGATTTTTTTAATTTATTTGACAGACAGAGATCACAAGTAGGCAGAGAGGCAGGCAGAGAGAGAGGAGGAAGCAGGCTCCCCACTGAGCAGAGAGCCTGATGTGGGGCTTGATCTCAGGACCTTGGGATCATGACCTGAGCCAAAGGCAGAGGCTTTAACCCACTGAGCCACCCAGGTGCCCCATACATAAATCTTAAAGAAAAGAAAGGAAAAAGAAACCTATTTCTCACAATTGTGGTGGCTGGAAGTCCAAGATCAGAGTGTCAGAAGGTGGAACTCTGGTGTGAGCCCTCTTCTGGGTTGTGGCCTGCCTGCTTTTTGCTTTATTCTCACAGGACCAAAGGAAAGCCAGCCAGCCTTCTGGCCTCGTCTTATAAAGCCTTCTGGCGTCTTCTTAAAAAAGCATTAATCCCATCCTGTTCAGGAGAGTTCCACTCTTATACCTAATTACCTTCCAAAACACATCCCTCCAAATACCATCACATTGGAATTAGGATTTCAATATATGAATTGGTGGTGGGGTGGGGGGAGGATACAGACATTCAGTCCATTGCAGTCATATTCATCAGACAGGAAAGCTCAACATCCCAAAGATGCCAATTCTCAATTTTTAGATTTATGGCAGATTAAAAATGGCCACACATTCTTTGACAATCCTTTCATGGAGAGGGGATGTCTATGTTCCTTCAGTTTAAATGTAGGTGGGTCTTACAACTGTTTTGAGGTAGAAGAGAAACAGGGTCAGCTCCTGGACCCAGGTTTTAAGAAACTCTTAGTTTCTACCAATATTCTCTTGGAATACTCTGCCTAGATGTCCCTGATCTGCCACGTAAGAAGTTCAGCTACTCTGGAAATTCTCTCCTGGCAAAGATCCACAGAGGTGTTTTTGTCAGTGGTAATAGCTAAACACAACCTTCTAGCCATCCCCATGATGATGCTGGACATATGAGGGAAGCCATCTTGGACCTCCTGACAGCCCATCTGCAAGATGAATACCACCAGTGCCATGTAATCACTGAAGTAAATCCTGCTTAAATCTCTGACCCACAAAATTCTGAGCTATAATAAATGGCTCTTTTAAGTACTTAAGCTTTAGAGTAAACCACACACAATTGAATCAATATTCAATAGATAATTGAACCAAGATTCACTGCAATTGCATTAAAAATTTCAATAAAGATTTTTATGGAATTTGATATGTTGATTACAAGATTTATATTCAGAAGCAAAGGGCCAAGAATAAAAAGCTACATATCTGAAGAACAAAGTGGAGCTTATTTGCTTTATGCCTCATCAAGATTCAATAAAGTCTTCAGACAGTATGATATTGACTCAGAGATAGATAAATAGATCATTGAAAGAATAAGGAGTGCGGGACACACACACACACACACACTCTGATCGAAAACAGAGCTATAATTATTTCAATATAGGGTGTGGGACAATTGGTTCTCTGAAAGAAAAGAAAGAAGAAAAATATTCCCAATTCTTATCATGCCATAAAATTAATTCAATATTGATTAGAGACCTAAACATGAAGTCTAGACCTTTCAATTATTAGAAAAACCTAACCTTAATAACCTAATTGATGACAAGGAATTTTTTTAGGAAGGAAAACTAAAAATGAAAATATTTTATTATAAGACATCATAAGAAAGGGCAAAAAGAAAAATGATAAGGTAGGAAAAGATATTTGCGACACATGTAGCCAAAGGATTAATACATAGAATTATGAATAACTTGTATATAAGAATTAAAAAAGACAAATTGAAAAATGGGAAACAGACATAAATAGGCATTAAATTAAAAGAGGAAATATTATTGACCCATAAACCTATAAATAATATTTAACTTCATTAGCCATTAGAAATGTCATTAAAACTACAATCTGATAACATTTTACATGAAATTGCTAAAACACAGAATAATGATAATATTAATAAATTCAAAATATATACAAATACCAAGGGTTGAGGAAAATAAGAAGGCTTCAAGTAGCAATATTAAGTGAACAATTACTATGGAGAATTTTGTGGCTTACCCAAAAATGTGGATATGTGTGTCACTTTGGCCAGCATTCCCCTCTTGGAGCAATCCTTGTACAAGCATACCAGGAATCATATAAAAGAATATCTATAGTGGCTTTAGCAGAGATTTTTTTTTTTTTTTTTTTTAAAGATTTTTATTTATTTATTTGACAGAGAGAGATCACAAGTAGACAGAGAGTCAGGCAGAGAGAGAGAGAGAGAGAGAGGGAAGCAGGCTCCCTGCTGAGCAGAGAGCCCGATGCGGGACTCGATCCCAGGACC
>NW_019156850.1:0-2981 GCF_002288905.1 Enhydra lutris kenyoni | reverse complement strand
AGGGTAAATACCCAGCAGTGCAATTGCTGGGTCATAGGGTAGTTCTATTTTATACTACTTATTTTTAAAATAAGCCATATTAGTCTGTGGAAAGATTCCCAGTGAAGAAAGAAAATCAGGATGGAAAATCATACCCCCACTTTGACCTGCTTTGTCCAAATATTCTCACCTGGAACCCAGAGGAGCAGAAGGCCAAGAACTGTGATGGAGTCACCATCTTGCTGCTTTCAATGGGTCCAGTGTGTTCATGCCACACACCCAGAGACTCTGTTATTAGATTCTGAGAGGCAGAAACACTTCAGATCTAAAAGGAAGAAGATTTGCAAATTATGGGGCGTTCCTATTGCTTAAGTACTCAAAAATTAAGTTTGTCAAAAGAATCCTCCCACAGGGCCCCATTCTTTGCTGGGTGTGTTAAGTCTCCCTCTTCTGGCCACGCGGAGGTTTTGAAAGTACTTACCCCATGCTGGACCAACTACAAAGTCTACCAGCAGGGGGCATGGCATATGATGTAATGCAGTCCTCTGGTGGAGTTCGCTTTCACTGGCAGTGAAAAGCAGGTCATATCCTCAGTTGTGGCCAGGGCTATGTTTTAACTCCCTGCTCTCTGCTACAGTCCGCTGTATAAACATCCCCAGATCATCCCGCCAGGCCATACTTTATCAATTACATCCTGTTAATTGCACACGATGAGCGAGAAATATTGAGTACTTCACTAACTTGCAAAAATACATGTGCTCCAACAGTGAACCCTACAAAAATTCATGCGGCCCCCCACCCTGGTGGCTAAGACGGGGGTCTAGATATCTAAGGAATGCAGGCACATCCTCTCCGAGGTACAGGACAAGTGCTTGCATCTTGTACCTCCAACCACTGAGCTTGAAGCACAGTATCTTGTTGAGTGTTGAGTGTTGAGTGTTGAGACAAAACATTCCACACTTGGATAAACTACACCATTCCATTTATCAGCTAATTTTGAAGTCACTAGTGAAGGGTCCGTGGACAAAAGGACGAGACTGATACAAAGCGAAGGTCAAGCAAAGCTTTATTTTGTGACCAGCATTGAGAATCAAACTGACCAGCCAGGGCCATCTCTTGCAAGGGGGCGACCACTCCCAGCCTCACAGACTAACTTTTATAGAGTAAAGGTCATGTGGTTGAGCCTGGCCACACACAGGTGGCCAATTGAATTACATTCTACCCCATGATAGTCATCTAATTCAGCCTATGATCTTGGCTAGAATTGGCGCCTTTGTCTGGCGCCCAAATGGTGGGGGCTCACACTTCTTGGCGGGTAATACGTGCGTTTTTACTTGATTGGACGTCTCCACCTGGCCGAACACGTCCTTGTATCAGGGCTCCGTTATCTCTGCTCAGCCTGACATTTCCTGGTATCTGCGCACCGTTATTGGGGTTATTTGGCCATATTTCACTAGCCGGCCGTATTTCACCAGTCCTGTTTCTAAGCGCTTTCCTCTTGGGGGAAAGGGCAGGTTCAATCTAAGTTTACTGCATAAACAACAAAATGGCTCACTCTGGCTAAGTAGGCCCTTACACTAGTGTAGAGTGGACGCAGAGCCAGGAGGGACTCTGTGTCACTTTTGGGTCTCCACGCAAGTGGCCCTATCATGTGGGCCCTACGACCTCTCCTATCATTTGGTGGTACATGCATCTGTGTCCAGGAAGGACATTTTGGCAAGTCCAGATGAAGACTCATAGCACAGACTTCCCGGTTCTTTAGCAAGACTTGGCCCTTCTCAAGAACAACCTATTCACTGTTCAATGAGTAGTTCCCAGCATAGTACAGGCCCGGGTAGACCTGTCCACGGCACATCAATTAACTGTGTGACAGAGCTATTCGTCCTAAACCAGACATGTCAGACACATCAGACTGTAAGATTGGGTGGAGCCCACCAGCAGACAATATCAGAAAGGACATAGTATTATCGTTAGTATTGGACCCACGCAGATTCAGCGGGCACACAATTTATGGGACAAGAGTTTCAGATCACCACAATACTTACCACTCTTGCCCAAACACCCTTGCAGGAGCTCTTATTTTAAGCCTCATGAGGCTTTATACTTAATCCATTTTCTTATTTCTGTATTCTTGTTGCCTCAGCCACAAAGGGACCTCCTCTCCCAAAATTAGCTAATTCCCAGAGGCAATAAAAGACTTGCCCAAGTCTTTTATATGCCCAGCTTGCCCGTTTGATATGCAAGCCAGACAATCCTGAGTCCAAATCCTACTCTTTTCCTTTCAATGAGAGGTGCAATCTCTGAGATTTCCCTCTATCCAAATCCCCCTGGGTACCAGAGGACAAGGGGCACACCTATAGTCTGCAGCCTGCTGAAATTTTCAAACTCTCCAATCTTATGTGTGAGTAGCTTGTTGACTTTGCTTCTCCATTGCTTCTCATGAAATATGCAGTAATAATACAGGCCAGCAGTACTTCTATTTGCCTGTGTGTCTCACCTCGGTACTGCCTGTGTCGCTGTGGGGCATGCTGTGTGTTCTGTTCCCAGGGGACTATGCGTATAATAAAAACTTCTTACTGCATTGTAATAGCTCTCCTGTCTTTGTTTCTTACAACAACTCATTAAACACACAGGGCCTCCCAACCAGCAAATAGCAGAGAAAGGACTCCAGGATCAGCCCTGGTTCGAATCATCTGTTGATAAAAGTTAAACTGAGTAGCTCCCATACCATTCTGTAATGAAATAAGACTTTTTTTAGTAGGCGCTCAAAGAGCACAAATGGTCATTGACTTAATGTGGGTGGGGAAGTGGCCTGAAGTAAGGACACGGGTGCCCTATGGGGTGGCTGGCTAGGAAAGGCCTGGAAGGAAGAGAGTGGAAGGATAAAGGAGGAAAGATCAGAGGCAAGAAATTATCCACTCCATATCCTCTTTCTCCATATCCTTTATAACCTTTGGCATTTCTTGGTTTTGTTTTTTGTTTTTTGTTTTTTTTTTTTTTTT
>NW_019156849.1:0-2982 GCF_002288905.1 Enhydra lutris kenyoni | reverse complement strand
TACTCTTTCCCTCATTTTTTTTCCTTTTTCTTCTTCTGACTCAATCATTTCAAGTGACCTGTCTTTGAGTCACTGCTTGATTGAGTCAGCTGTTGAAGTCCTCTATTGAATTTTTCAGTGGTCATTATATTCTTCTGCTCTATATTTTCTGTTTAGTTTGTTGTTATTAATTTTTTTATTTCTATTTGTTGTTCCCTTTGTTGAACTTCTCATTTTTTTTCATATTTTTTTCTGATTTTGTTTTAATTGTCTGTATTCACTTGTAGCTGAATTTCAAAATAATTATTTTGAATTCCCTGATAATCAGTTCATAGATCTCAATTTCTTTTTCTTTCCTAAAAATAAAACTTGTATAAAAATAACAAAACAATAAGCTTAACAAATTAACAAATAGCTTAATGCAAAATAAAACTTACATGTATTTAAGGTGTATAACATGATGATTTTATATAGATACATATGTAAAATATATAGTGATAGTAAGATGTTTATTATAGTCAAGCTAATTAACATACAGTCTGCTCAGATAGTTGCCATTTTTGTGTATGATAAAGAGCACCTGAAATCTACTCTCTTAGCATATTTCCAGTACTCAATAGAATGCTACCTACTATAGTCATCTTGCTATATATTAGATCTTAGATTTATCCATCCACTATAACTAAAATTTTGTACTCTTTGAATAACACCTCCTCATTTCCTTCAACATACCACTCTATAGCCCTAATAATCATCATTCTATTCTCTGGCTTAATAATTTCAACTTTTTTAGATTACAAACATAAATGAGATCATGCAGTATTTGTCTTCCTGTTCTTGGTGTATTTCACTTAGCATAATATACTCCAGGTGTATCCATGTTATCATAAATGACAGGACTTCCTTCTCCTTTTAATGCTGAATAACGGTTCATTATATACATATAACATTTTTTTAATGATGGATATTTAGCTTTATTCCATATCTTGGGCTATTGTAGATTTCCATTTTTTGAAGGTTGATTGCTGGAGCTTTATTTTGTTCCTTTGGTGGAGTCACATTTCCCTGATTGTTTATGATTTTCATAGCCTTGTGTTGGTGTCCATATATCTGAAGAAGCAGTCACCTTTTCAGTCTTTTTTTTTTTTTAAGCACTATTTATTTATTTGAGAGAGCACACAGAGGGAAAGAGAAACAGACTCCACATTGAGCAGAGGCCAGATGAGGGGCTCAATCCCAGGACCCTGAGATCATGACCTGAGCTGAAGACAGACACTTAACCAACTGAGCCACCCAGGTGTCCCACCTTTTTCAGTCTTTAAAGAATAGTTTTGGTGAGGAAACTCTTCCTCACTGGGTCCATGAGAGGGCCCTCTACCAGGGATCATGGGCTGGGTATTGAGATCTTCTGGCTGGACTGATTCCCACCATGTTTTGGGAGTCTACAACAAAAGTAGACCTCTTGGGTAGTCCCTAGAAAGGCTAATATAGTTGAACACACTTCTCTTTCTCTTTCCCTTAGAGATTTACAGACCAAAAAGCAGTACTGGCTTAGGAGTACAGATGATGCAGGTAAAATGAAACTATTCTTAACTTTTCTTTTTTTTCTTTCTTTTTTTTTAATGCATTATTTTTTGTGTGCTCTACCAGCATGCTGTAACTTATCACCTGGATTCTGGAGCTCCCATGAAGGTGTTTTCTTCCATGGATGGTTGTAAAATAATATTTGTATGGGAGGTAAGGGCTGGAATCTCCCATTGTGCCATCTTGCCGATGCTGCTCTATCCTTTCTTAATGTCAGAGAACTAAAAACAATCGGATTAAAGGTTTCTTTTTTTTTTTTTAGCTCTATTTATAATATTGTCAGCATTTTATAAGTTCAATATCTCTATCTTTAACATCATCATATTACATCATAGAAATTTACTTGGTTGCTTAAGATATGAACCACGATACTTCTGTTATAAAACTTAAAAATTATGGCCCAATATTATCTGCTGTCTCAGCACCTGGTGAAACCTAAAGAGGAATGGCCTAACCACAAGTTCCCCACTCTCTTTTCATGATAAATTCCTCCAGAAAAATGGCACATTTCCCACTTACCCCTAAGTAAAAGTTCTAGTTCTCTGCTTGCCTGTAAAATTATTTATACTAGTCAATCACATCCTTATGCATGAAGTATGGGGAACCTTATCTTCTTAATGTTATAAAACTTCTGGTTATTCACTGTGTGCTTCGTTATAACCCCTGTCTGGCCCTGGATGGCATCTGTTTTCCTTATCACCTCAGTTATGAGTTTATGTTACCAATAAACTTCTATCCATCTTATCTGTCCAAAATCAAATAGTGTGTCCTTGATCATTCCTTATAACTCTAGGGTGGGAATCCCTTTCTCACCAACCAGATAAGTAGGAAGTGATTAAAACATACTACCCACTTAAATTTTAAATAACATCTCTGGGTATCAGTTTCTCATCAACACAATAAGGATGATAATAATAATTATAATATTGATAGGATTAAATATATCTTTAGAATCCAAAGAAGACATGCACATGGCTAACAGAAACATGAAAAGTTCCTCAACATTACTCATCATCAGGAAAATAAGGATCAAAACTACAATGAGATATCACCTCACACCTGTCGGAATGGCTAAAATTAACAACACAAGAAACTAGATGTTGGCTAGGGTGCAGAGAAGGAGGAACCTGCTCACTGTTGATGAGAATGCAGACTGGTTCAGCCACTCTGGAAAACAGCATGGAGGTTCCTCAAAAGATTAAATAGAAATATCTTATAACTCAGCAATTGCATTGCTAGGTATTTATCCAAATGATACAAAAACACTGATTTGAAGGGGTATAGGCATCCTGATGTTTATAACAGAATTAAATTATCAACAATAGCCAAATTATAAAAGAACCCAAGTGTTCGTCAACTGATAAATGGATAAAGATGTGATACATATATATATATATATATATATATATGTATCACATC
>NW_019156848.1:0-2984 GCF_002288905.1 Enhydra lutris kenyoni | reverse complement strand
TTTTTCTTCCTTCTTAAAATATTTCAGTGAAACTAGAATCTCCTAATTTTTCTTTTCCTTCGGCATCACAAGATGCTTCCAGATCTCCCTCTCCTCTGTGTTAACTGCTAAATTTGGAGTTGCTCAGGGCTTAGACCTTGGGCCTCTTTTCTTTTTTCCTATACTTTCTCCATAGTTGATCTTCTTTTTCCTTGTCTTTTAATATGACCTATTCCCTGATTATCCCCACATGTCCATCTCTGCTACAAACCTGCAGTATGTATTTATGACTACATTCCTGAGATAGCCACTTCCATATTCCATTTCTCTCATGCTGAGAGAGTTCAAAATTGATTCGTAGATGATTCCAACTAAACTGTTCCCTCTAGAGAGTCCCCAGCATGCTGAAACAATGTTTTTAGTTTTTGGTCCGTCAATTCAGAAATGGAGGAGTCAGCCTTGACCCATTTCTCACATCCCACCTACCAGCAATGTATCATGAGTCCATCTACCTCTGTCTCTCTAACACCGTTACCATCTCCTTCGTTGAGATCAGCAATACCTTTAGTCTACACAATACAACAGCCTCCTACCTGAGGTCCCCACTTTAGGTTTCCTATGATCTATTTCCTATGCAGCAGCTACAGCAGTCTATCACTATATATTTATTTATTTATTTAATTATTTATCTATTTAGAGAAAGAGTGCGAGCTGAAGTGGGCGAGGGGGGCAGCAGGAAAGGGAGAGAGAGACTCTTAAGGAGGCTCTACACCCAGCATGGAGCCTGACATGGGGCTTGATCTCATGACCCTGAGACCATGACCAGAGGTGAAATCAAGAGTTGGAGGCTTAGCTGACTGATCTACCCAGGCGTCCCTCGAGTGTTCTTTTAAAAATAAAATTAATCCAGTGTGTGTGTGTGTGTGTGTGTGTGTGTGTGTGTGTGTATCACCTTCTTTATCCTTAAAAGAGAATGAAATCTTGCCATTTGCAACAAAGTGGATGGATATAGAAGTTATAATACTAAGCGAAATCAATCAGAGAAAAACAATACCATATGATTTTACTCATATGTCGAATTTAAGAAACAAAACAAATGAGCATGGGGGAAAAAAGAAAGAATGAGGTAAACCAAGGAACAGACTCTTCACTGTAGAGAACAAACTAATGAATAGCAGAGGAGAGGTGGGTGGGAGGATGGGTGAAATAGGTGATGGAGATTAAGGAGATTAGATCAGATTAGATTAGTTAATGAGCACCTGGGGTTGTATGGAAGTGTTGAATCACTATATTGCCCTGAGACTAATATCACACTGTATGTTAACTAACTGGAATTTAAATAAAAACTGAAAAAAAAGGAAGATTAAAAAAATGAAATTAGATCATCTGTTAAAACCTTTCTTTTCAATGTAAGTGTAGTCTACTTACACCTAAATCTCCAGTGCTTTAAGGAGCTGAGCCTAGCACATAATCTAGACCAGTTGACCTCCCCAATATCATGTCATGAGTCCTTGACATATTCACCACAGTCCAGACACAGTGGTTTCTTATAGTACTTTCAGAGGCGACTGACCTTTCTCCTCCTTTTTCACTGGGTTAATTCGTGTTCCTTTTTTTTTTTTTTTAAGATTTTATTTATTAATTTGACAGAGATCACAAGTAGGCAGAGAGGCAGGCAGAGTGGGGGGGAAGCAGGCTCCCTGCTGAGCAGAGAGCCTGATGCGGGGCTCGATTCCAGGACCCTGAGATGGTGACTTGAGACGAAGGCAGAGGCTTAACCCACTGAGCCAACCTAGGCACCCTCGTGTTCCTCTTTTAAGTTTCACTCTAAATATTACTTCAAAGTGATGAGTGCCAGAACCACCCCATCTAAATTATATCCCCACCTTTTATTCTCTTCATGGAATTATTTCATTTTAACTTTACTGCACCGATGAACACATCTATACAAATATATGTGTGTATATATATATATATATATATATACACGCACGTGTGGGGCATCTGGGTGGCTCAGTCGGTTATGCATCTGACTCTTGGTTTCAGATCAAGTCATGAACTCAGGGTCCTGAGAAGCAGCCCTGGGGTTCGGCTTCTTGCTCACTGGGGAGCCTGCTTCCCTCTCTCCCTCTGCCCTGCCTGTGCACTCTCTCTCTCATTAATAAATAAATAAATAATAAACATTTTTGAAAATACATATATGTGCATGTACACATGTACATATACATACACATCCATGTATGTGTGTATGTAAAGAATGCATATGTATACACACAAACAACATCAGTATATTTAAAATCTGCATCTCCCTCTAGGGAATAAACTTGAAGATGACAAGCCATTTTCGGTTTTGTCCATCTAGCACCTAACACTGACTTTGGAACTCAGTCACGGAGAAGGAGCCCAGTTTTCAAAAAGTTCAAGGCAGGTGCGTGTGGTCACAGATGGGAAAATAAGCAGGTCCTATTAGCTACAGCGAGGCAAGCAGTACTTAGACTGCGAAAATGGTGTTAGTGAACAGGGCTGCCCTATGCTAAAGCTAAGGCAGAGCAAAAAGCTTTTCTATTATTTCTATATTGCCTTATTGATATGAATATCCCTCATTCTTCAGTTATAAGATATAATGAGTTACAAGATATAATTCAGTTAGATATCCCCAAACAAAATACATGTCATGTTTCTAATTTTTATTTCTGATGTCTTATAGCTACTATAACATTACAATTAAGTGCATTTTTTAAAGATTTTATTTATATTTTGATTGAGAGAGAAAGAGCAGGAGTGCAGGAGATGGACAAAGAGAGAGGGAGAAGCAGGCTCCCTGCTGAGCCGGGAGCCCAACACGGGACTGGATCCCAGAACCCCGGGATCATGACCTGAGCAGAAGGCAGATGCTTAACTGACTGAGCCATCTAGGTGCCCCAAAATTAAGTGTGTTGTTACTAAATATTGATTTGCTATAAATCAATGGAATGATCGATTCCTATAGACTATTTAAATGATGC
>NW_019156847.1:0-2985 GCF_002288905.1 Enhydra lutris kenyoni | reverse complement strand
CCTACTTCTTCAGCCTTCCATTTCCAGGGTCCTGTCCTTTGTGGCCTCCAACTGGGGTACACTGAGTCCCGCGCCACAACTCCCCATCCCACCCCGGCACAAACCGTGCCTTTCAACGCTTCGGACAAGCTTCAGAGGGAGAGAAACCTTCGTTCCCCAACTTAGGTCAGCCCCACCCGTTGGCGCCCCAGCCGCCCAAAATGTCAGAGGCGGTCGCCCGTCAGCAACCCGTCCCTCAACTCTGCTACGGGAACACTCCAATACACTGGGGCACCAGTGTGGGCCGCATAGTCATGGCGCACTTTCTGGGTGGCCCTTACAGGCCCCGAGCGAGAAAGGGCCTTCAGCCACCAGTAGCAGGGCAGTCCGCAGGGCTGCCCAATGCCGGGCAATTCTCACGAGCGTTCTGCCAAAAACGATCCTGGTTTGGGCAGAACGCTCGTGAGAATTGGCTGGAAAACGCCTGGCAAACTCCCTTCAGGCGCTGCACGCCTGCAGGGCCAAGCCCTGGGCCTGGCCCGGCCTAGGGAGCTGTCGAGTATGAACCCCGCCAGGAAGTCCTCAGGGGGTCAGCCTCCAGCGAAGGCGACATCTCCTGTTCCTCACCCTGTGGTGGTCCCCTACCTGACCCTGTCCGTTGGGGCCGGGCATGCCCCGAACTCCGGACACAAAGCCTCGCCTACTTCTTAAGCCTTCCATTTCCAGGGTTCTGTCCCTCAGGGCCTCCAACTGGGGAACCCTGAGTTCTGCGCCATGACTCCCACTCCCACCCCAGCACAATCCGTGCCTTTCGACGCTTCGGACAAGCTTCAGAGGGAGAGAAACCTTCGTTCCCCAACTGAGGTCAGCCCCACCCTTTGGCGCCCCAGCCGCCCAAACATCGGAGGCGGACGCACGGCCGCAACCCGTCCCTCAACTCTGCTCTGGGAATGCTCCCCAACGCCCGGGCCCGTGGGAGGGTTGCGTCGTCTTGGCGTGTTCTCCGGTTGGCCGCGACTGGCCCAAAGCAAGAAAGGGCCTTCGACCACGGGGAGCAGGGCGGTCCAGAGAGCTGCCCAGTGCCGGCCAATTTTCACGAGCATTCTGCCCAAACCAATCCCAGTTTGGGCAGAACGCTCGTGAGAATTGGCCCGAAAACGCCCGGCGAACTCGCTTCGGATGCTTCACGTCTGTAGGGCCGCCCCCAGGGCCTGGCGGGCCTCCCGAGCGGTCGCATCTGAACCCTGCCAGGAATCCCTCTGGGAGTCAGGCTCCAGCGAGGGCGATGCCTCCTGCTCCTCAGCCTGTGATGGTCCCCTACCTGGCCCTGTCCATTGGGGTGGGTCCTGCCCCGAGCACCCGACAGGAACACTCGCCTGCTTACTCAGACTTCCGTTTCCAGGGTCCTGTCCCTCGGGGCCTCCGACTGGGAAACCTGAGTCCTGCACCATGAAACCCGCTCACAACCCGGTGTAAATCTGCCTTTCGTCGCGTCAGAGAAGGCTCAGAGTGAGAGTAGCCTTTGTTCCCCAAGTGAGGTCAGCCCCACCCTTGGGCGCCCCAGCTGCCCGAAATGTCGGAGGCGGATGCCCGACCGCAACCCGTCCCTCAACTCTGCTCTAGGAACACTCCCCTGCGACGGGGCCCCTGGGTGGGCCGCGTCATCTCGGCACGTTTTCCAGGTGGCCGTGACAGGCCCCGAGCGAAAAAGGGCCCTTGTCACCAGGGAGCAGGGCGGTCTACAGGGCTGCCCAACGCTGGCCAATTCTCACAGCATTCTGCCCAAATCGGTCCCGGTTTGGGCAGAACGCTTGTGAGAATTGGCCAGAAAACACTCGGCGAACTCGCTTCATGCGCCGCACATCTGCAGGGCCGCCCCCTGGCCTGAACCCGCCTAGCTCGGTCGTGTCCTAACCCCGCGAGGAAGCCCTACGGGGGTCAGGCTCCAGCGAGGGCGACGCCTCCTGCTCCTCAGCCTGTGGTGGTCCCCTATTGGCCCTGTCCGTTGGGGCCGGGCCTGCCCCTAACCACGGACATGAACCCTGTCCTGCTTCCTCAGACCCGTTTCCAGGGTCATGTCCCTCTGGTCCTCCAATTGGAGAACTCTGAGTCCCTCACCACGACTACCCCTCCCACTCCGGCATAAATCTGCCTTTCGTCGAGTCAGAGAAGCCTCAGAGGGAGAGAAACCTTTGTTTCCCAACTGAGGTCAGCCCCACTCTTGGGAGCCCCAGCCGCCCGAAAAGTCGGAGGCAGACGCCCAGCCGCAACCCATCCCTCAACTCAGCTCTGGGAACGCTCCCCTGTGCCGGGGCCCCAGGGGGAGCCGCGTCGTCTAGGTGCAGTTTCCAGGGGGCCAAGACAGGCCCAGAGTGAGAAAGGGCCCTCGCCCTGGGGAGCAGGGAGGTCTGCAGGGCTGCCGAACACCGGCCAATTCTCACGAGCGTTCTGCCGAAATGGATCCCAGTTTGGGCAGAAAACTCGCGAGAATTGGCTGGAAAACTCCTGGTGAACCCACATCGGGTGCCGCATGTCTGCAGGGCCGCCCCCTGGGCCTGGCCCGACCTCCCGAACGGTTGAATCGAACCCCGCCAGGAAGCCCTCCAGGGGCTCAGCCTCCAGCGAGTGTGACGCCTCCTGCTCCTCAGCCTGTGATGGTCCCCTACCTGGCCCTGTCCGTTGGGGCAGGGCCTGCACCAAACCCTGGACACGAATTCTCGCCTGCTTCCTCAGCCTACCGTTTCCAGGGTCCTGTTCCTCGGGGCCTCCAACTAGGGAACCCTGAGTCCCGAGCCACGACTTTCCCTCCCACCCTGGCACAAACCATGCCTTCGGCGCTTAGGACAAGCCTCAGAGGGAGAGAAACATTCATTTCCAAACTGAGGTCAGCCCCACCCTTTGGCACCCCTGGCGCCCAAACAGGCGGAGGCGGACACCCGGCCGCAACCTGTCCCTCAACTCTGCTCTGGGAATGCTCCCCTGTGCTGGGGCCCCCGGGTGGGCTGC
>NW_019156846.1:0-2986 GCF_002288905.1 Enhydra lutris kenyoni | reverse complement strand
TGCGAAGCAGAGCCACTGGATTAAAGCTGCCCTGTTCCTAGGCTTCAGTGGTAACGGAGGTGGAATTTCCAGGCATCCATTCGGAGAGCTCTGCTATCGAATCTTCCCATATGGGGACCCTGGAGCCCTCTAACTGGACTTCCCCTGTCCCCCAGAAGGACACCTTTCTGTTTGGAGCAGCTCACAAGGTCCAGCTTCGGAAAGCCGCCAAGGCTTCTTGAGGCCGCACGAGACTTCGTGGGCCATCATGGATACAAATTCCAGCGTGAGCAGACATCTCACACTCGAACGTCCTCAGGTGCTTGAGATCTCGAAACAGACGCTGCACATTGGAACTCTTATGGCCTCGGCACTGAACATAACCATAGCTTTGTTTTCAGACTTCCATCCTCACCCCCCTTGCCAGCAGGCCATCCATATTGGGAATTCTGGAAAAACAAAGCTGCCTTCTGCATGCCCACCGGAAGGAAGAAATGCCCTACGGGTCTGCCCAGAATCCCCTGATGAGGGTCTAGCAGTATGGCCCTCAAGGGCACCCTGATATCATAGTCCGCCTTGTGAACTGATGCTCTGTCTGACACAGCCCGAGCCCCGACTTACTGTCAGCCAGCCACATAGCGCGACCCATATCCTGCAGTTGGGCTCTGTCTTGGTCAGAGCCCGTCATCTCCTGTGAACCTGGGTATGCAGGTATCTGACCCCAGAAGGTACCGCAAATCCCTGCCTATGGGGGAACCTGTATCCCAGAAGAGTACTCCTCCTTCCTCATGACAGGAATGTGGATGTGTAGATGGTTGTACTACTCCAGAATGGGAGCCAGCCACATGGCCCATGAGGCCACGCCCACACAGGAGGGGCAGCTGGGCACAAGCAGGCATTGTGACCCACAGTCTGAGACCCCTTTAAACCACACACTGTTGGGGGCTGGACCAGGAAACCAGAGAGCAGGCCTCTCGTACCTCTTGGCCCAAATCCTCACCCTTGGTGGGGTTGTCTAGGCCACGTGACCCACAACCCCACTCTGGAATCCTTGTTTGGGTGGGACCTCTGACTTGGAAAACAGCAATCTTCCATTCCCCAAGAAAGACAGCAAACACTTGGGAGGCGGGGAAAAACCCCAGATAGGGAGAACATCCCATGGACCAATGTAGCACCCCTATCATTCCGAGGCCATCCTAGATATAGAGTCCAGACAGAAAAGCCTCTGCTACTGCGTCCAGGCATCCGAATTTCAAATCCTGAGGAGCTGCTTTCAGGGTCTGCAGGTCGGGCCTGCCAAATCTTCGCTCCTAATTCTTCACCGAGTTGGTGTCTGAAGACTTGGTTCCCAAAGCCGTGACCACATGCCCTCCAGGATGGGACCTCCAGAACCAAACAGCATCACTGGGCCTGCTCTCCCGAGGGAACTCTCACATCTCAGCTGCCCAAACCTTCCAGAATGGGAGAAACCTTCATGTCACCTGAACCCACACCAATTTCATAGGCTGCTCTGGAAAAAATGCGCAGTCTGACTGACATACCTTCAGCAACTACCTGCATGAACAAACTCACGTCAATGGACCTGAGTCTGAAGATTGAACCTGACATGCCCATAGAACCTCATCCAATACCCAGCTTAGGTTTTCAGGCCTCTGTCCCTCAGGCCTGTTCTAGAAAACCAACTTATGGCCCAACGGGTGGCCCCTAGGCATACAATAGAATCCTTCTGGTCTCGAGAAGGAAACCTTGCTATTGAGAAAGGGGAACAACCCTCAGCCTAGGAGATTTCTGCATAGCCCCAGAGCCACAGCCTTATTCTAAGGTCTCCCTGGACACCAAGCAGCGTTGGGACCCGTCAGACTGAGAACCTCTGTCAACTCAGATCACTTGGAACTTCGAACCAGAGGCAGCGGATTAAAGCTGCCCTGTTCCTTGGCTGCTGTGGGAACGCGAGGTGGGGTGTCCAGGCATCCTTTCGGAGAGCTCTGCTGTCGAATCTTTCCATGTGGGAGACCTCTAAGCAGACTTCCCCTGTCCCGCATAAGGACACCTAGTGGTTTGGAGCAGCTCACAAGCTCCAGCTTGGATAAGCCTCCAAGGCTTCTTGAGGCCACCCGAGCATTCGTTGGCCATCATGGATACAAATTCCACTGTGAGCAGACATCTCACGCTCACCCATCTCAGGGGCTGGAGATCTTGAAACAGCTGCTGCATATTGGAACTGTCATGCCCTCGGCACTGAACATAACCATAGCTTGTGTTTTCAGATTTTGATCCTCACAAGCCTTGCCAGCAGGCCCTCCACCTTGAGAATTCTGGAGTCACAAAACTGCTTTCTACCTGGCCAACAGAAAGAAGAAATGTCCTACAGGTCTGCCCAAAACCCCCAATGAGCGTCCAAACACACGGCCCTCAAGGGCACCCTGATATCATAGGTCGCCCTGTGAACTAAAGCTCTGTGTAACACAGCCGGAGACCCATTCTCCTGTCGGCCAGCCAGGTAGCGGGACCCATATCCTGCTGGTGGGAAATGCCTTGGCCCGACTCCGTTATTTCCATCCAACCTGGGTATGCAGGTATCTGACCCTAGAAGGTAGTGCAAAACCCTGCCCTTGTGTGTACCTGTAGCACAACAGAGTACTCCTCCTTCCCCATGGCAGGAAAGTGGATGTTGATATGGTGGTACTACTTTCAGAGTTGGAGCCACCTGCATGGCCCTTGAGACCACGCCCACTCAAGAGGGGCCACTGGGCACAAACAGGCATTGTGCCTCTTAGCCTGAGACCCCTTTCAAGCACAGCCTGTCGGGGCTGGACCAGGATCCCACAGAGAACCTATTGTGCCCCTAGACCCAAATCCTAACCCTTGGTGGGGTTGTCCAGGCCACGTGACCCACAACCCGTCTCTGGTATCCCTGGTTGGGCAGGACCCCTGAGATGGAAAAGAGCACTCTTCCAATTCCCCAGGAAAACACCAAACTCTTGGGAGCCTGGCAGAATCCCCAAAA
>NW_019156845.1:1923-2992 GCF_002288905.1 Enhydra lutris kenyoni | reverse complement strand
TGAAAGAAGTTGCTGTGGCTGATATCGAAGAGGTTACTGCCTATGTTCTCCTCTAGGATTCTGATGGATTCCTGTTTTATGTTGAGGTCTTTTATCCATTTCAAGTTTATATTTGTGTACAGTGTAAGAGAATGGTCGAGTTTCATTCTTCTACATATAGCTGTCCAATTTTCCCAGCACCATTTATTGAAGAGACTGTCTTTTTTCCACTGTATATTTTTTCCTGCTTTGTTGAAGATTATTTGACCATAGAGTTGAAGATCCATATCTGGGCTCTCTACTCTGTTGCACTGGTCTATGTGTCTGTTTTTATGCCAGTACCATGCTGTCTTGGTGATCACAGCTTTTGTAGTAAAGCTTGAAATCAGGTAACGTGATTCCGCCAGTTTTGTTTTTCTTTTTCAGCATTTCCTTAGCAATTTGGGGTCTCTTCTGATTCCATACAAATTTTAGGATTATTTGCTCTAGCTCTTTGAAAAATATCGGTGGAATTTTTATTGGAATGGCATTAAAAGTATAGATTGCTCTAGGCAGTATAGACATTTTAACAATGTTTATTCTTCCGATCCAAGAGCATAGAATTGTCTTTCATCTTTTTGTGCCTTCTTTGATTTCTTTCATGAGTGTTCTGCAGTTCCTCGAGTACAGATCCTTTACCTCTTTGGTTAGGTTTATTCCCAGGTATCTTATGGTTCTTGGTGCTATAGTAAATGGAATTGATTCTCTAATTTCCCTTTCTGTGTTTTCATTGTTAGTGTATAAGAAAGCAATTGATTTCTGTACATTGACTTCGCATCCTGCCACATTACTGAATTGCTTTATGAGTTCTAGTAGTTTGGGGGTGGAGTCTTTTGGGTTTTCCATATAAAGTATCATGTCATCTGTGAAGAGAGAGAGTTTGACTTCTTCATTGACAATTTGGATACCTTTTATTTCTCTTTGTTTTGTGATTTCTGTTGCTAGGACTTCTAATACTATGTTGAACAAGAGTGGTGAAAGTGGGCATCCTTGTCATGTTCCTGATCTCAATGGGAAGGCTGTGAGCTTTTTCCCATTGAGGTCAGGAACA
>NW_019156845.1:0-1823 GCF_002288905.1 Enhydra lutris kenyoni | reverse complement strand
CTCTCTCTTTGCAGATGACATGATACTTTATATGGAAAACCCAAAAGACTCCACTCCCAAACTATTAGAACTCATACAGCAATTCAGTAACGTGGCAGGATACAAAGTCAATGTACTGACAGGTATAAAGTGATATCTCATTGAAATTTTAATTTGTATTTTCCTGATGATTAGTGATACTAATAGTCTTTTCATGTGTCTGTTGGCTGTCTGTATGTCTTCTTTGGAAAAGTATCGATTCAGGTCTCTGCTCATTTTTTAATTGGATTATTTGGTTTCTTGTATTGAGTCGTGTAAGTTCTTTATGCATTTTGAATATTAAGCCCTTATTGATATATCATTTTCAGACATCCTCTCCCATTCCATAGGTTGCTTTTTTTTTTGGTTGTTGATGGTTTCCTATCCTGTGCAAAAGCATTTTTGTTACATGAATTTGCAAAGATATATGCACCCCTATGATGAATGGATAAAGAATATGTGGCATATAAGTATATACTATGGACGATTATTCATCTATAAAGAAGAATGGAATCTTGCCATTTGTAAAAACATGGCTGGAGTGGGAGGGTATAATGTTAATTGAAATATGTCGGTCTGAGAAAAACAAATGCCATGTTTTCACTTTTATGTGGAATTTAAGAATTAAAAAAATAAAAAGAAAAAAGTCAAAACAAACAAGCAAATAAGTAACAAGATGAAACAAAAACAAAAACACCCCAGACTCTTAAATACAGGGAACAAACTGGTGGTTACCAAACAGGAGATGGGTAGGGGAATGGGTGATCTAAATAAAGGGAATTAAGAATACACTAATCTTGATCACTGAGAAATATGTGGAATTGTTGAGTCACTGTATTGTACACCTGAGAGTAATATAAAAGCTCCTTATGTTCTTTATACTTCAGAAAAAATAAATAAATAAATAAAGGGAAGGCTGAGTGGCTCAGTTAGTTAAGCATGTACATTTGGCAGAGGTCATGATTTCAGGGTCCTGGGATCCAGCCTTGCATTGGGATCCCTGCTGGGGGACATAAGCTTCTTCCTTTCCTTCTGCCCCTACCTGCCTTGTACTCTCTCTCACTCTCTCTCTCAAATGAATTAATAAATTCCTTTAAAAAAAAAAAAAGACAAAACCATGCCCTTCCCTTAAGAAGCTTATATTCTGGGGCACCTGGGAGGCTCAGTGAGTTAAGCTTCTGCCTTTGGCTCATGATCTCAGGGTCCTGGGATCAAGCCCAGCATCGGGCTCTCTGCTCAGCAGGGAGCCTGTTTCCCCCTCTCTCTCTGCCTGTCTTTCTGCCTACTTGTAATCTTTGTCTGTTAAATAAATAAATAAAAACTTAAAAAAAAAGAAGCTTATATTTTTTTAAGTTTCCTTCTTTTTTTTTTTTAGTATTTTTTAAACTTTATTTTACTTTTTCAGTGTTCCAAGATTCATTGTTTATGCACCACACCCAGTGCTCCATGCAATACATGCCCTCCTTAATACCACCAGGATCACTCAACCCTCCACCCTCCTCCCCTCCAAAACCCTCAGTTTGTTTCTCACCGTCCATAGTCTCTCATGTTTTCTCTCCCCCTCTGATTCCTCCAACTCATTTCTCCTCTCCTTCTCCCAATGTCCTCTGTGTTATTCTTTATGCTCCACAAGTAAGTGAAACCATATGATAGTTGACTCTCTCTGATTGACTTATTTCATTCAGCATAATCTCCTCCAGTCCTGTCCATGTTGATACAAAATTTGGGTATTCATCTTTTAATTGGGATTCCAGAAGAAGAGGAAACAGAGAGGGGAGCAGAAGGTATATTGGAGAGAATTATTG
>NW_019156844.1:0-2994 GCF_002288905.1 Enhydra lutris kenyoni | reverse complement strand
CTCCTGAAACTGTTCGAAAAAATAGAAATGGAAGGAAAACTTCCAAACTCATTTTATATGGCCAGCATTACCATGATCCCAAAACCAGACAAAGGCCCCATCAAAAAGGAGAATTACAGACCAATATCCCGGAGGAGCATGGATGCAAAAATTCTCACCAAAATTCTAGCCAGTAGGATCCGACAGTACATTAAAAGGGCTATTCACCATGACCAAGTGGGATTTACTCCAGGGCTGCAAGTTTGGTTCAATATCCGCAAATCAATCAATGTGATACAATACAATAATAAAACAAAGAACAATAACAATAGGATACTCTCAACAGATGTTGAAAAAGCATTTGACAAAATACAATATCCTTTCTTGATCAAAAATTCTTCACAGTATAGGGATAGAGAGTAAATGCCTCAATATCATCAAAGCCATCTATGAAAAACCCACAGTAAATATCATTCTCAATGGGGAAAAACTGAGAGCTTTTCCCCTAAGGTCAGGAACACAGCAGGACTGTCCCTATCACCACTGCTATTCAACATAGTACTAGAAGTCCTAGCCTGAGCAATCAGACAACAAAAAGAAATAAAAGGCATCCGAATTAGCAAAGAAGAAGCCAAACTCTCACTCTTTGCAGATGATACGATAGTTTAAGTGGAAAACCCAAAAGACTCCACTCCAAAACTGCTAAAACTCATACAGGAGTTCAGTAAAATGTCAGGATATAAAATCAATGCACAGAAATCAGTTGCATTTCTATACAACAACAGCAAGACAGAAGAAAGAGAAATTAAGCAGTCCATCCCATTTACAGTTGCACCCAAAACCATAAAATACCTAGGAATAAATCTGACCAAAAAGGCAAAGAATCTATACTCAGAAACTATGAAGTACTCATGAAAGAAATATAGGAAGACAAAAAGAAATGGAAAATATTCCATGCTCATGTATTGGAAGAACAAATATTGTGAAAATGTCTATGCTACCTAAAGCAATCTACACATTTTATGCAATCTGTATCGAAATACCATCAACTTTTTTGAAATAAATGGAACAAATAATCCTAAAATCTGTATGGAACCAGAAAAGACCCCAAATAGCAGGAGGAATGTTTAAACAGAAAACCAAATTTGGTGGGATCACAATTCCGGACTTCAAGCTCTATGACAAAGCTGTAATTATCAAGACAGTATGGTCTTGGGAATGAATGGTTTTGGGAAATTTGGACAGCCACAACCAGAAGAATGAAACTGGACCATTTCCTTACACCACACATAAAAATAGACTCAAAATGCACCATTTATTGAAGAGACTTTCTTTTTTCCACTGGATATTTTTTCCTGCTTTGTCGAAGATTATTTGACCATAGAGTTGAGGGTCCATATCTGGGGTCGCTACTCTGTTCTACTGATCTATGTGTCTGTTTTTATGCCAGTACCAATGTTGTCTTAGTGATCACAGCTTTGTAGTAAATCTTGAAATCAAGCACTGTGATGCCCCCAGTATTGTTTTGTTTTGTTTTGATTTACAACATTTCCTTAGGAATTCGGGGTCTCTTCTGATTCCATAAAAATTTTAGGATTGTTTGCTCCAGCTCTTTGAAAAATGCTGGTGGAATTTTGATTGGAATGGCATTAAAAGTATAGATTGCTCTAGGCAGTATAGACATTTTAACAATGTTTATTCTTCTGATCCAAGAGCATGGAATGGTCTTCCATCTTTTTGTGTCTTCTTCGATTTCTTTCATGAGTGTTCTGTAGTTCCTTGAGTACAGATCCTTTACCTCTTTGGTTAGGTTTATTCCCAGGAATCTTATGGTTCTTGGTGCTATAGCAAATGGAATCAATTCTCTAATTTCCCTTTCTGTATTTTCATTGTTAGTGTATAAGAAAGCAACTGATTTCTGTACATTGACTTTGTATCCTGCCACATTACTGAATTGCTGAATGAGTTCTAGTAGTTTGGAGGTGGAGTCTTTTGGGTTTTCCATATAAAGTATCATGTCATCTGTGAAGAGAGAGAGTTTGACTTCTTCATTGCCAATTTGAATACCTTTTATTTCTCTTTGTTGTCTGATTGCCGTTGCTAGGACTTCTAATACTATGTTGAACAAGAGTGGTGAGAGTGGACGTCCTTGTCATGTTCCTGATCTCAAAGGGAAGGCTGTCAGCTTTTTACCATTGAGGATGATATTCACTGTGGGTTTTTCATTAATAGATTTTATGAAGTTAAGGAATGTTTCCTCTATCCCTATACTTTGAAGCATTTTAATCAGGAACGGATGCTGGATTTTGTCAAATGCTTTTTCTGCATCAATTGAGAAGACCATGTGGTTCTTCTCTCTTCTCTTATTGATTTGTTCTATCACATTGATTGATTTGTGAATGTTGAACCACCCTTGCAACCCAGGGATAAATCCCACCTGGTTATGGTGGATAATCTTTGTAATGTACTGTTGGATCCTATTAGCTAGGATCTTGTTGAGAATCTTAGCATTCATATTCATCAGGGATATTGGTCTGAAAGTCTCCTTTTTGGTGGGGTCTTTGCCTGGTTTGGTGATCAGGGTAATGCTGGCTTCATAATAAGAGTCTGGAAGTTTTCCTTCTGCTTCAATTTTTTGAAACAGCTTCAGGAGAATAGGTATTATTTCTTCTTTGAAAGTTTGGTAGAATTCCCCAGGGAATCCGTCAGGTCTTGGGCTCTTGTTTGGGGGGGGGGGTGATCACTGCTTCAATCTCGTTACTAGATATTGGTCTATTCAGGTTGTCAATTTCTTCCTGATTCAGTTTTGGAAGTTTATAGTTTTCCAGGAATGTATCCATTTCATTTAGGTTGCTTACCTTATTGGCATATAACTGTTTTTTTAATTATTATTATTTTTTAATCATTTTTTATTTATTTTCAGCATAACAGTATTCATTGTTTTTGTACCACACCCAGTGTTCCAAGCAATCCGTGCCCTCTCTAATACCCACCACCTGGTTCCCCCAACCTTCC
>NW_019156843.1:0-2994 GCF_002288905.1 Enhydra lutris kenyoni | reverse complement strand
CCCACCTTGCCAGCAGGCCATCCATATTGGGAATTCTGGAAAAACAAAGCTGCCTTCTGCCTACCCACCGGAAGGAAGAAATGCCCTACGGGTCTGCCCAGAATCTCCAGATGAGGGTCCAGCAGAACGGTCCTCAAGGGCACCCTGATATCATAGGCCACCCTGTAAACTGATGCTCTGTCTGACACAGCCCGAGCCCCGGCCTCCTGTCAGCCAGCTACATAGCGCGACCCATATCCGGCAGGTGGGCTCTATCTTGGTCAGAGCCCGTCATCTCCTGCGAATCTTGGTATGCAGGTATCTGACCCCAGAAGGTAGCGCAAATCCCTGCCTATGGGGAACCTGAATCACAGCAGAGTACTCCTCTTTCCTCATGGCAGGAATGTGGATATTGAGATGGTTGTACTACTGTGGAGTGGGAGCCAGCTACATGTCCCATTAGACCACGCCCACTCAGGAGGGGCAGCTGGGCACAAGAAGGCTTTGGGACCCACAGCCTGAGACCCCTTTAAAGTACAACCTGTTGGGGGCTGGACCAGGAGCTAGAGAGCAGGCCTCTCGTGCCTCTTGGCCCAAATCCTAACCCTTGGTGGGGTTGTCCAGGCCACGTGACCCACAACCCCACTCTGGAATCCTTGTCTGGACGGGACCCCTGAAGTGGAAAACAGCACTCTTCCCTTCCCCCAGAAAGACAGCAAACACTTGGGAGCCGGGGAAAAACCCCAGATTTGTAGAACCTTCAATGGACCCATGTAGCAACCCTATCATTCTGAGGTCATCCTGGATATAGAGTCCAGACAGAAAAGCCTCTGCTACTGCTCCCAGGCATCCGAAGTTCAAATCCTGAGGTGCTGCTTTCAGGGTCTGCAGCTCGGTCCTTTGGTGGGGTTGTCAAGGCCACGTGACCCAAACCCGTCTCTGGAATTCCTGTTTGGGCAGGATACCTGAGTTGGAAAAGAGCACTCTTCCCTTCCCCCAGAAAAACACCAAACTCTTGGGACATGACAGATTCCCCAGAAAGGGAGAATATCCCATGGACCCATGTGCTCACCCGTCCATTTCGAGACCATCCTAGGTATACAGTCAAGAGACAAAAGCCTCTGCTCCTGCCTCCCAGGCACCCGAATTTCAAATCCTGAGGAGCTTATTTCAGGGTCTGCACATCGGGCCTGCCATAACCTCGCCCCAAATTCTTCCCTGAGTTGCTGTCTGAAGACTTCGTTCCCAAAGCCTTGACCACATGCCCTCCAGGTTGGGACCCCCAGAACCACACCGCATCACTCGGCCTGCTCTCCCGAGAAAACTCTGCCCGTCTAAGTTACCCAAACCANGGCCTGCTCTCCCGAGAAAACTCTGCCCGTCTAAGTTACCCAAACCATCCAGAAAGGGAGAAACATTCAAGGCACCAGAACCCACCCCAATTTCATAGGCCGCTCTGGAAAAAAGGCGCAGTCTGACTGACACACCTTCAGCACCTACCTGCAGGAAGAAACGCACATCAATGGACCTGAGTCTGAAGATTGAACCTGACATGCCCCTAGAACGTCATTCAATAACTAGCTTAGGTTTTCAGGCCTCATCCCTCAGGCCTGTTCTGTAAAACCAACTTATGGCCCAACGTGTGGCCACTAGCCATACAATAGAATCCCTCTGGTCTCGTAAAGGAAACTTTGCTCTTGAGGACGGGGACCAACCCTCAGCCTAGGAGATTCCTGCATGGCCCTAGAGCCACAGCCATATACTAAGGTCTCCCTGGACACCAAGCAGCATTATGAACCGTCAGACTGAGAACCTCTGTCAACTCGGATCCCTTGGAACTTCGAACCAGAGGCAGCGGATCAAAGCTGCCCTCTTCCTTGGCTGCTGTGGTAACGCAAGTTGGGGTTTCCAGGGAATCTTTCCAAGTGGGAGACATCTAAGCTGACTTCCCCTGTCCCGCAGAAGGACACCTTGTGGTTTGGAGCAGCTCACAAGCTCCAGCTTGGATAAGCCTCCAAGGCTTCTTGGGGCCACCCGAGCATTCGTTGGCCATCATGGACACAAATTCCAGTGTGAGCAGACATCTCACCCTCGCCCATCCTCAGGTGCTGGAGATCTTGAAACAGCTGCTGCACATTGGAATTATCATGCCCTCGGCACTGAACATAACCATAGCTTCTGTTTTCAGATTTCGATCCTCACAAGCTTTGCCAGCAGGCCCTCCACCTTGGGAATTCTGGAGTCACAAAGCTGCCTTCTACCCGGCCAACAGAAAGAAGAAATGTCCTACAGGTCTGCCCAAAACCCCAAATGAGCATCCAACAACACAACCCTCAAGGACACCCTGATATCATAGGTCGACCTGTGAACTAATGCTCTGAGTAACACAACCCGAGACCCAATCTCCTGTCGGCCAGCCACATAGCGGGACCCATATCCTGCTGGTGGGAACTGCCTTGGCCCGAGCCCGTTATTTCCATCTAACCTGGGTATGCAGGTATCTGACCCCAGAAGGTAGTGCAAAACCCTGCCCTTGTGTGTACCTGAAGCACAACAGAGTACTCCTCCTTCCCCATGGCAGGAAATTGGATGTTGATATGGTGGTACTACTTTCAGAGTGGGAGCCACCTGCATGTCCCATGAGACCACACCCAATCAGGAGGGGCAACTGGGCACAAACAGGCTTTGTGACTCTTAGCCTGAGACCCCTTTCAAGCACAGCCTGTAGGGCATGGACCAGGATCCCACAGTGAGAACCTATTGTGCCCCTAGACCCAAATCCTAACCCTGGGTGGGCTTTTCCAGGCCAGGTGACCCACAACCCTTCTGGAATCTCTGTTTGGGCAGGAACCCTGAGATGGACAAGAGCACTCTTCCCTTCCCCGAGAAAAACACCAAACTCTTGGGAGCCTGGCAGAACCCCAGAAAGGGAGAATATCCCATGGACCCATGTGCTCACCCGTCCATTCCGAGACCATCCTAGGTATACAGTCCAGAGAGAAAAGCCTCTGCTAC
>NW_019156842.1:0-2998 GCF_002288905.1 Enhydra lutris kenyoni | reverse complement strand
TTCAGCAAAATCTCCAGAGTTGTTTTGTTTCATTTTGTTTTGTTTTTAATTAGTCATTATGCTTCTACAGAAGGCAGTATACTCTCTGGAGTTTTAACAGATGACATTCTTCACTTTGCCAGCAAAGTACTCCAGGATGTACAACAGACCAAAGAATTACTTCAGCAGAGCAATAAATGGGGGCCTGAAAAAGTTAATACATTTCTTTAAATGCCAAATTTTTATGAAGTGGCTTATTTTAAAAGATAGATGTCAACTGAGAGTATTACACACATTAGATCCTTAATGACAGATATTACTTAACAATATAAAAGTAACAAAGAATGGTAAACACACTTCGGGAAATAATTTGTTTTTATTTTTTTGACTTCTTGGGAAAATAAAAGTCTGATAAAGTCATTAAAACTTTTCACCTACCCCCTAAAATATAACTAAATGCAGAGGAATGTTGGTAATTTCTGTGTTTTGGTATTTAAGTTTAGCCAAGTGCACAGAGCAAAGATTAATTTACTTGCTTTTAGTTGCTCCAATATTAAAAACAAGTGGGTATATATATATATATAGATATATATATAGATATATATCTGAAAATATATAAACATACATGTTTATATACATATATAGATATGCATATATATATCTAGTTGCTTATGTTATTCGACTGTTGTACTTCATATATATATGAAGTATATATATACTATATGTATGAAGTATATATACTAGTGTACTCATATATATATGAAGTACAATAGTTTATGATAGTTTAAAAGTTTCATATGGGAATATATATTCCCATACGAAACTTTCAACACATTTCTTTTAAATACAAAACTTGGTGTTTTCAGGGAAAATGATGTATAAGCTTGGAGGTCAGCAGATCTGGAGTTAAGAAGTGGCTCTACTGCTTCCTAGTTTTGTAACTTTGCAAGTTACTTAGTCTTTCCAAACCTCATTTACATCATCTATAAAATAAACACAATAATAAGGTTGCTAGGGATATTAATGATTATGAAATCCTTTATCATGGTGCCTGGAGGTTGTGGCTTTGATAATAACTTTATTGTTCATTTTACTCTTTTCATCAAATTGTAAGTATCCTGAAGGCAGTTATTATACCAGATTATGTTCTTGTAATTCCAAATCCCTGCCTTCGATGACCGGTTTTCAAAGATATCCTTTCCTTTATCCTCTGTATGAGGTACTGACGTATTCTACCATCCACTAGATTCGGATGTCTATAAAACCTATGAGGAAAGTCAGCCTAAAGCGAAGCTGTCACCAAAATATACTTTGAAATTTGAAAACAGAAACACTGAGGCAGAAGCAGAACAAAAGTTTTGCCCAAAGAAAATGAAAACTGCTCAAGTTAGAGTTTCCATTCCTGTAAGTTTCTAACATACAAAAACCATACTACTGGGAACACATATGACCAGGGTTAGCACTTACTTTTTTAATTTTTTTTAGATTTTATTTATTTGAAAGACAGAGATCACAAGTAGGCTGAGAAGCAGGCAGAGAGAGAGGAGGAAGCAGGCTCCCTGCAGAGCAGAGAGCCGGATGTGGGACTGGATCCCAAAACCCTGGGATCATGACCTGAGCCGAAGGCAGAAGTTTTAACCCACTGAGCCACCCAGGCGCCCCCGGGTTAGCACTTTCATTCATCTGATAAAATAGCACTGTACTTTTTTGTCTTGGACAGGCAGTTGTCTATCCATCTTCAGTGTTCTTTCCACTTACAATGGAAAGAATTTATCTTTCTGAGTTGGGAAGGTAAGACATACACAGGAGCTGGTTTACAAGTTCTCTTAGAGGTAAGACTGAATATCTTTGATAAAACCTTAATCCATTTAAAGGCTAATTAATATTCTGGAAGACCTTGCTTCACTGCCTGCCTTCTCCTCTGCTTAGCATACCCTCTCTGCTCCCTTCACAGTCACTCTTCGTCATCTTTCAAAACCAATTTCACAGTAACTTCCATAGGAAAATACTTCTGACATCCTGAAACTGAATCAAATTCTGTTCATTTGACCATAAATTCAACAAATATATGAGCACCTACTCTGTGCCAAGTATGTCTTATACATGGAAGTACAGCAGGGATCACATTAACTAAAATTTCTCCTGGAGCATACATACCTCCTAATGAATGGAGAAGAGATAAAACACCTAATAAACCACAGGGAATAATAAGACATGTAAGTGAAAAGAAAACATAGGATAGCAGAAAAATGAAGCAGGCTGGGGGAGCTAGGACATCCCAACCTGCTGGGTAACTGCTGTTAAATAGGAAAGTCAGGGAAAGCCTTAATGATACTAAGGCATTTTAGCAGTAATTCCCAGGAAGGGGAACAAACTTCTGTATATTCAGAGGAAGAATGCTCCAGCTTGTAAGAACTGCAGTGCAGAAAGCCTGAGGTGGGAACATGCTCAGAATGTGTTAAGGAAGGATGCCTTCATGCCTGGAGCTCTGTGAATGGGGCAACATCGTGATGACAGACAGGCAGACAAGTGAGGCCTTTCACCTAATAGACCTTGAGAACTCCAGCATTTACTCGGAGTGAGTTGAGAAGCCACTCAGGGGTTTGAGCTGTGACTTAGTTTAAGTGAATTACTCTGATTTCTGTCTCAAGAATGGACTATAGTGAGACCAGGGAAGAAGCTGGCAGATCATTTAAAATTAAAGGTAATAGGGATTCCCTATGTGTTCCTTTTACAAGCTGGCCACAAGTCCAGCCTACCATTATCCTACTCTTAGCTTTTGTCTTGACATCCCTAAAAGGAGAAACTGGTCTCTTACCTATGTATCATCAACCTTTTACCAAAAACTGGGCATAGTACAGTGCTCGGTAAATGTTTACTGAATGAAAAAAAAACCTATTAACATAGACTTTCAAAAAAGTTCAAACCCTGAAGAGATCCAAACATCACAGTTTTTTTTTTTTTTAAACCTATAATATATTTTTATCCCCAGGGGTACAGGTCTGTGAATCGCCAGGTT
>NW_019156841.1:85-2999 GCF_002288905.1 Enhydra lutris kenyoni | reverse complement strand
ATATGTATAAAATCATACATGTATACATATGAAATCTATATATATGTATAAAAGAAAATTTATGTATGTATAAAAGAAAGTCTATCATATATGTATATATACATATATACGTATGTATAGTATACATATTATATGCTTATTATACATACATAATATACATATTATACACCCATAATATATAAATATATTATACTTATTTTAATTTATTATTATATGTTTATATATATTCATATATATATATATATATATATATATATATATATATATAATATTTATATATATCAAGCCTTAAACCAGGTAGCAGGTATGAGGAATGGCATCATTAACCTGAGGTCAATAATTTTGCCTAGTTAATTTCTGATCTCAATGATGTACCTCCCAAATCTTGAGTCTTAGTGTATGTCTGACTGAGTTCTTCAAACAAGTACAGTGTTCTCCCATGGCTGTTGATGAACAAGTGGCTGTCATCTCTGCTGGTGTAAACAGGTATTTGTAATCTGGAATGTGACAGAAGAACAATGTTTGAGAATGCTTTCTTAGCTCATCTTGTCTGCCATCACCATGGCTTGGGCAACCTCAAAACTGAAAGAAAGGTCTCAATACAGTCAGATGCAACACTGAAAGATGTAACAAATTTGTGGGCTGGTATTGAAACTTAAACTTATAGATTCAAATAAAATATCAGTTGTTTTTGTCATTGTTTCTTCTAGTCATCATTTCCATTTGCATATACGTTTTCATATTCCTAGCCTAGAGTAATTGTGTTAGAAATAAAGAATACCTATTCCTTAGTGAAAAAAATATATATAAAATGTCATGTTTTAATATTCTTTGAGGAAAACTGAAGGACAATATAGCAGAATAGATTGTGATATTGGGGTAGATAGCTCTTATTTTAGATTGGATATGGCAGGGATAACCTTCTGTAAAGGTGAAAATTAAAAAAAAAATGCTTAGCTGGAGTAAAGGACATTAATCAAGAAATCATTCAACAAATGATAAGATGATAATATGAAAAGTAATTGAGGGTGATGATATGAGTATTATTCACATGGAGTCTGGCATATAATTTAGAAAATGTTTGCTGTTTCATGATTACAAAAAAAAATTCTATTTGGTTGGAGATTAGAGGTGAAAATGTCCAAATCCATCAAGTGAGAGGAAAGCAAAAAAGAGACTTCAATGTGTGATAGTCTATTTCTTTAACAGTTATGTATGTTTATATTAAATTAAAAATGTATAGAGTGACACAGGCCTTCCCTCTACTCTCCACATGTCTTTTGTAATCATGGAACAAATATTTTAAGAACAATTCCTCAGGCAAACGTTACAACTTGATAAAAATAATAAAAATAAAAATACCGTGTGCTAAATGGTAACTGCATTTTAATCAATTAGGCGGTGACATGAACACACTCAAGAAGATATATACACTGAAATAAATGATTGTCATAGATGTCTTGTCCATGAGGAATATTGTAGAAAAATGTATCATTAAGGCATGAAGAGACTTGCTCCATAAATTTCCACAGCTGAGGAACAGAAACCAAGATGGGGAAGAGTTAGCTTCACCATTCCCTCATTTAATTGCTTCATATATTTTTAGGATTCAAAAATTCACTGGAGGCTCCCTTTATGACTAGGATGTGGAGTTCTCGAGAAAGTGTTGGCAATATCCTGTTAACAATGAGAAACAACTAGACAGATAAACCACAGAATAATTCTTCCTTTGCATATCAGGCAGCTGAATTCCCAAATCAGACTAGAAACCTAAAATCCAAGGAGATATGGGGTCCCCAAGGAAAACAAAACAAAACGAAACAAAACAACATCAACAACAAGAAATAGGACTGTCTTATCACAGATTGGCAGAGTATGAGAACAGATAGTGCTACTACACAAGCAAGTAAGAATGAATCAGCCAATTTTTTCTTCAATCTATTAAGGTTTGGTAGAAGTTAAAATCACTCTGTAGAACACCTGGAACTATCAGAACAAGGACATTTTTACCCACAGATAGGCATTTATCAATCCATGGACTTCCACTCGGTGCTAATAAGAAAGACTGGGAACAGGTGAAGATACAAGAAAGGATCTCCTTTTTAAGTGGAGGAATTCAGGAAATTATTTGTACCCCTAGAAAAGTCACAAATCCCCATCTTTTTTTCTCAAAACCCTAAGTCTATCACTCCCAGAAACGAGCAAAAGTCCTCTACCTCAGGGAAAGTGGAAACTAACAGCGCTGAGCACGGCATCTAACACCAATACTAATGGGGAAGTCCTCTCTATCTGGGGAAGGGCAAAAAAATGTTCTGCTGCATAAGACCTACCACAACACAACTCACAGTTCCCTTCTACCTTGAAAAGGAGGAGCAGGTACCTTTAGAGAAACCCCCCTCTGATTCCACACAGAGCTTACCTGACCTGAAGGTGAACTAAACTACATAACATCAAGCACCAAGTAGAAGCCATAAGAGTCTAACCTTGGGGAGAAACAACAGTGGTTTAAGAGAACACCATTGTAACACAGGCTTACAAGATGGCTAAAACTGGGAGCAGGCAAAAACTTAGAGGGAAGTCCTCCACAAATCACAAACACTCCAATCCTAAAATAAAAGCTTCTCCATGTGTAATGTATGGCTTTCTAGGTTTCCAGGAATATGTCAGAGCTTATCAAAGCCTTACATCCCAAAGCATCTCAAAACCCAGCCTTTCCTTCCAAACCTTCGTTAGTCTATTCTTTGTCCCAAGAGTTATCTCTTTCCCAAGGCAAAAACAACTAACATAATTGCTTGTAAAACTTTCGTAACAAATATGTCCTTGGTATCCAGCTCAACAGTAGGGGATTTGTGAGTTAGGTGTGTTTAAGGCAATTCCTTTGTAATGGTCCTTCAGTAAGCCACAAGACAGGTTA
>NW_019156841.1:0-75 GCF_002288905.1 Enhydra lutris kenyoni | reverse complement strand
AAAGAAAGAAAGAAAGAAAGAAAGAAAGAAAGAAAGAAAGAAAGAAAGAAAGAAAGAAAGAAAGAAAGAAAGAAA
>NW_019156840.1:0-3001 GCF_002288905.1 Enhydra lutris kenyoni | reverse complement strand
GTGCTCCTTGACCTTCCTCTTCCTGTTCCTGTTCCTACCCCATCCCAGCACCCACACTGAATGGCCCCACAGAAACCACATCACCTGCTCTCCACACCGGGCTTCGGTTTCCCCATAGGCTGATTTTCCTGAGATCCTCTCTCTCACCCTCACTTCTTCTTACCTCTTCTCCCACTGTCAGTGACTGTCCCAGTGAGTGTCACATTTCCCTTCTTGTCATAGGGGTCCACACAGACTGAAGGGCTCCCTGGCTACCTTCTGTCCCAGGAGGACCTCAGCAGGTGCATGGACACCACACCCAGACCAGGATGCAGAGGGAGGACAGGTGTGCGGGAGGAACCGAGCAGTGATGCCTGGACAGTTCTGTCCTTCCAGCTCCTCTGAGCTTCTCAGGACAAGAAGAAGATAACACATGATATCAGTGCTGCTCATCAGAACAGATTTTCCTTGTAGAAGTTTTTTAGTAAAATGTTGTTTTACTACATTTTAGAAATGTTGAGAAACGTTGACAGACACTGACACGCATGTGCCCAGTGGCCGTGGACCAGCTACGGCATGACCCTCATTGGCCGCACAGCCAGAGGCAGGGGAGGAAGGCTTGAGGACACAGAGGTGACGAGTCCCTGAGAAGGCACTGGACACGTGGTCTCCGAGTGGTCCAGCCCCGACTGTCCATGTTAGGGGGTTGCAGGAAGGGAAACTGAATGGCTCCATGATGCAGAAGACAAAATCTGGTGGATGGGACCCGAGATGTCCATAAATCTCTCAGTGGATCTCATTCCTTCTACTGCGTCCCCATCCAGGTGGAGTGGAGAGGGACCCAGGTGTCTCTGGCCCCTCTACTCCCTGTCATCTCACTCCCTTCCAAACCTCCACAGTCCTGGGCGTTAGTGGGATAGACCAGATCCTGGGTCGTCGACTCTCCTCCAGGGGAGACTCTCCAACACTGTAGAGTTCCTGCTTTCCTGATTTCTTTTGCCAAAGGGAGCAGATAGAATCTGTATGAGGAACGGTCTCTCCTCTCCCTGCTTCCCTTTCTCAGCTGCTCCCTGTGCTGCTCACAAATGCTGCTCATGCTCATCGGGGTCCTTCGTTTCAGTGTAATTTCTCCCTCACGAGCCTGCAGGCAGCCTGAGGGCAGAAGCTTCTCCTTGTGTTCTCTGCCCCATCACCTGTGACGCGGACAGAGCTGCTTCCTGGTACCTGTTCAATACTTGTTGGTGGAAGATGAGGAACATTTGCCCCAAAATCGTTTGTCCCTCATCTGGGATGCTAGGGGGGCCCACCCAAGCCTCCACGTCAGAGCACGTGAAGTTGAATGTCATTGTCCCTGCAGACGACCTACCCTGAGCTGCCCACGTGGTTCTGCCAAGACAAGCTCCAGGGTCTCCTATGATCGGACCCACTCAGGGTGCCTCCAGCCACGGACCTCAGCTGTGCTGGGACTATAGCTGCTGGCATCATGTCTCAGTCCATCTGGCGTCATGCTGACTGCCATGGGGATTGCGTCACCGTGATGTGACCATGTGTGAAGGGAGTCGCAAGTACACTAGATGTCCCAACACAGAGAAACAGCAGATATGGATTATGGATCCCGCGAAAATCAAGGGTACTGACATCATTGTGAAGTTTCTATGGGTCCAGTCATTTGGGGGAACATGAAAATATCCTTTCAAACTATTTAAGTTTATGGTTTCCTAAAGTTCTCGTTCTAGTTATTTATTCTTCTGTATCATTGTCTGCTTTCCACATTTTATATAATCAATGTGGATTATTCTCCTCAGAAATAAACCCTTATTTTTTGAATATGTGTGTCTCATCAGGTGGAGGGAATCCAATGGGTGTCCATGTATTCAAAGGATTGAGGTGCCCTGGGGAGCGGAGAACAGGTTGACCAAGTCCTGGGATGCTGGGAGGAGTAGAGGTGACCTGGGTCTGGATAGTCTTGGACTCCCTGTGGGGTAGCTGGTTCCCCTCCCAGACCCTGATGCTCCAGGTCAGCCTCCTCCTGGGTGGGGGACAGATCAGAGGGGCAGCTCTGGGGTGGGCGTCGCTGGGGCCCAGGAGGCAGGTGTGAGGGAGGCAGGTGAGCAGTGGGGGCTTGCTGGTATCCACATCCTGATTTCTCCAGACTCTTGAGGGTTGAGGGAGGGAAGGGGGGACCAGGGCCTGTCTGGGAAGCCCTCACATTTCCCAGGACGGGGAAACCACCCTCAAACCTCTCTTAGGGATGGCAGTTCTTTGCCCTGCTCTGGGGGCTGAGGCTGAGATCACCGGTAGCTCAGAGTCTCACTTTCCAGAGTCCTGCTTTGTCGGCGGAGCTCTGACTACCATCTCAGGCCCTTGTGTGCGCCCTTCCCCACCCCCCAGGCTGCTTGTGTCCCGGATCCCAGCTGAGGAGGGCGTGTGTGTGAGTGAGGGGCCAGGACAGCCTCCCAAGGCCCCTGCATTAGGGACAGCTGGGCCGTGACGCTGTCTGCAGGGGACTGGGGGCGGGGTAAGGGAACCTTCCTTTCTTATCTGTCTGTGACCTCTCCATGTGGTTACAGCTGTTTCCAGGCTCTTGTGGGGGAGGGGGTCTCTTGTGAACCAGGATCTGACTTGGGGGCCTGGACCCGCCCTTGTCCCCACAGCTCCTCACGGTGCAGAGACAGACTGAGCTCTGCAGTCAGACCTGCTGGGTCGCTCATTCTGCATCTGCCACATATTGGCGGGAAGATTTTGGACAAACTGTGCGGATGCTGGAGAACTGGCTTTACCTTTCTGAGCTCTGTTGCCCTCACCCGTCGAATAGAAAAATCTCTAAGGCGAGGTGTTCCTTGGAGAGTGAATGGAACAGCGCCCCTTCCAGCCAGAGCCCGACACGGGGACACAGGTCACTCCTGTGTGCGGTGCTACATGTTTCTCACTTGAGCAGAAACTGGCCAATAGTCCCAGGAAAAGAGGAAAAATGTCATTGTGTCCTTGTTCCCTAATGGACAGTTTTCACTGATGCAACAGT
>NW_019156839.1:0-3003 GCF_002288905.1 Enhydra lutris kenyoni | reverse complement strand
CTCTGGCTATTCAGGGTCTTTTCTGGTTCCATATAAATTTTAGAATTATTTGTTCCATATCTTTGAAAAAAAAAAGGATGGGATTTTGATAGGGATTGCATTAAATGTGTAGATTGCTTTAGGTAGCATAGACATTTTCACAATATTTGTTCTTTCAATCCAGGAGCATGGATAGAACATTTTTCCATTTCTTTGTGTCTTCCTCAATTTCTTTCATGAATACTTTATAGTTTTCTGAGTACAGATTCTTTGCCTCTTTGGTTGGTTTATTCCTAGGTCTCTTATGGTTTTTGGCGCAATTGTAAATGGGATTGACTCCTTACTTTCTCTTTCTTCTGTCTTGCTGTTGGTGTGTAGAAATGCAACTGATTTCTGTGCATTGATTTTATATCCTGACACTTTACTGAATTCCTGTACAAGTTCTAGCAGATTTTTTGGGTTTTCCACAAAATGTATTATATCATCTTCAAAGAGTGATAGTTTCACTTCTTCTTTGCCAATTTGGATGCCTTTAATTTCTTTTTGTTTTCTGAATGCTGAAGCTAGGACTTCTAGTATTATGTTGAAGAGCAGTGGTGATAAAGGACATCCCTGTCCCTTAAGGACATGTTCCTGACCTTAGCAGAAAAGCTCTGTTTTTCTCCGTTGAGAATGATATTCACTGTGGGTTTTTCATAGATGGCTTTGATGATATTGAGGTATGTATCCTCTATCCCTACACTTTGAAGAGTTTTGATCAAGAAAGGATGCTGTACTTTGTCAAATGCTTTTTCTGCATCTACTGAGAGTATCATATGTCTCTTGTTCTTTCTTTTATTAATGTATTGTATCACATTGATTGATTTGCAGATGTTGAACCAACCTTGCAGCCCTGGAATAAATCCAATTTGGTTGTGGTGAATAATCCTTTTAATGTACTGTTGGATCCTATTGGCTAGTATTTTGCTGAGGAATTTTGCATCTGTGTTCATCAAGGATACTGGTCTGTAATTCTCTTTTTTGATGGGGTCTTTGTCTGGTTTTGGGATCAAGGTAATGCTGGCCTCATAAAATGAGTTTGGAAGTTTTCCTTCCATTTCTATTTTTTTGGAACAGTTTCAGGAGAAAAGGTATTAGTTCTTCTTTAAATGTTTGGTAGAATTCCCCTGGGAAGAAGTCTCCCTGGGCCCTTGTTTGTTGGGAGATTTTTGATGACTGCTTCAATCTCCTTACTGGTTATGGGTCTGTTCAGGTTTTCCATTTCTTTCTGGTTCAGTTTTGGTAGTTTATACATCTCTATGTATCCATCCATTTCTCCCAGATTGTCAAATTTGCTGGCATATAGTTGCTCATAATATGTTTTTATAATTGTTTGTATTTCTTTGGTGTTGGTTGTGTTCTCTCCTCTTTCATTCATGATTTTATTAATTTCGGTCCTTTCTCTTTTCTTTTTGATAAGTCTGGCTAGGGGTTTATTAATCTTATTAATTCTTTCAAAGAACCAGCTCCTAGTTTTGTTGATTTGTTCTACTGTTTTGTTTGTTTGTTTGTTTCTGTTTCATTGATTTCTGCTCTGATCTTTATTATTTCTTTTTTTTAAAGATTTTATTTATTTATTTGACAGACAGAGATCTCAAGTAGGTGGAGAGGCAGGCAGAGAAAGAGAGAGAGGAGGAAGCAGGCTCCCCACTGAGCAGGGAGGCCAATGTGGGTCTTGATCCCAGGACCCTGGGATTATGACCTGAGCTGAAGGCAGAGACTTTAACCCACTGAGCCAACCAGGTGCCCCTGATCTTTATTATTTCTTTTCTCTAGCTGGATTTAGGCTTTTTTTGCTGTTCTTTCTCCAGCTCCTTTAGGTGTAGGGTTAGGTTGTGTATTTGAGATCTTTCCTGTTTCTTGAGAAAGGCTTGTATTGCTATATATTTTCCTCTCAGGACTGCCTTTGCTATGTCCCATAGATTTTGAACAGTTGTGTTTTCATTATCATTTGTTTCCATGAATTTTTTCAATTCTTCTTTAATTTTCTGGCTGACCCATTCATTCTTTAGTAGGATGCTTTTTAGGGTCCATGTATTTGGGTTCTTTCCAACTTTCCTCTTGTGATTGAGTTCTAGCTTCAGATCACTGTGTCTGAAAATATGCAGGGAATGATCCCATTCTTTTGGTACTGGTTGAGACCTGATTTGTGACCCAGGATGTGATCTATTCTGGAGAATGTTCCATGTGCACTAGAGAAGAATGTGTATTCTGCTGCTTTGGGATGGAATGTTCTGAATACATCTGTGAGTCCATCTGGTCCAGTGTGTTGTTTAAGGTCTTTATTTCCTTGTTGATCTTTTGCTTGGATGATCTGTTCATTTCAGTGAGGATGGTTGTCTCCTACTATTATTGTATTATTGTCTATGTGTTTCTTTGATTTTGTTATTAATTGGTTCATATAGTTGGCTGCTCCCATGTAAGGGGCATAGATACTTAAAATTGTTAGATCTTCTTGTTAGACAGACTCTTTGAGTATAATATAGTGCCCTTCTGCATCTCTTATTATAGTCTTTGGCTTAAAATCTAATTTATCTGATATAAGGATTGCCACCCCAGCTTTCTTTTGATGTCCATTAGCGTGGTAAATTGTTTTCCACCCTCTCACTTTAAATCTGGAGGTGTCTTTGGGTCTAAAATGAGTTTCTTGTAGACAGAATTTTGATGGATTTTGGTTTTTTAATCCATTCTGATACCCTGTGTCTTTTGATTGGGGCATTTAGCCCATTTACATTCAGGGTAACCATTGAAAGATGTGAATTTTGTGCCATTGTATTTCCTATAAGGTGACTGTTACTGTATATTGTCTCTGTTCCTTTCTGGTCTACTACTTTAAGGCTCTCTCTTTGCTTAGAGGACCCCTTTCAATATTTACTGTAGGTCTGGTTTGATGTTTTACAAATTATTTTATTGCACCTCATTAATAGCTTTTTTGATTTCAACTTGGTTAGATTTTAGTTCTTTTATTTCTCCAGAAAGGGCTTT
>NW_019156838.1:0-3003 GCF_002288905.1 Enhydra lutris kenyoni | reverse complement strand
AGCTCTTACCCAGTTCTACTCTAAAGGGAAAGAAAAGAAGGAGATTGACATCTAATGGGGAAAAGAAGCGAAAGAATTGCATTTATCCATCTACTTCAAATCTTTAGATTAGATGGCAATCTGTGTTTTCTTCTTTCTGAGTTGCTTTGAAAATAATGAGTCATGTTTATTTCAGCATCACTGGTATCTCCCTTACTGATACTTCTTACTAATTTTTTTCCTAAATTCAAAATTTTTTCTTATCCTTCTCTAGACCTGGGGATCCCACACATTGTATAAGGTGTATGTGAGTAAAGTAAGATGACAAAAAAAAACTCCAATAAGATAGAAAGTTCCTTGTGCATGGAACTTCTGCCTAAATATTATTAAATGAAAAATCAGAGATCTCACTTATTTCAATGATCTTCTTGGGTGTTTGTACAAATTCAGTGTATTTTAAATACACGAGAGGAACTGGCTATCTTAAAAATATCCGTAGTTGATTTTTATTTTGTCAGCTAAAAAATATTTCATGACACAAGTAATCACCCCCTAAATTATCTTATGGAACACTAAAACACGAAAATACAGGCAGAGGAAGGAGTTACGTATGTCTTGTTATTTTGAAAAATAACGTACCTTATATCCTAAAACACGCATTGGTAACTCCCAGGATACCTCAACTGGTTTCACTTTGCCTGTCTCCCAGAAAGAGTGAATTAAGGAAAAGAAGTATGCTATTGATATTCAATTTGTTGTTACTGTCCTTTATCAGGGCATGTCTTTCCTCATTAAATTTTACTTCCTGACATGAATTTGTTATGGTACAACTCAGTATTTTAACTGGCTTAACTACGTACGGAGCTGTATAAAATCAGGGCAGTTCTTTATCATTATAAATTCTCAAGGCTGCTCAAACTTGTATATGCTGAAACCTAATTGTGCTAATAGAACAGAGCAAAAGCTGGAGACTTGTAAATACTACTCCAGTCTTATCATGTGGTCACCTGGTAAGTGTTTAGCAGCTGCACCAAATGTTGTTTTGTAATTAAATCGAACCCAGGGAATTAAAGTTGATTAGTTGTACAGACTCTACCCCTAGGCCTGGCTGCAGCTATAGATTTTGTTTTGTAATTAAGTTAAAGCTCAACTAGGGAAATGAAAAAATTAGAGCCTGTGAATGTTAGCAAATAATAAAAAGGCTTTTTTTTCCTCCCACGTTCCTCACAAATTTCACAACTTTGTTAGCGACCTCAAAGCATTTGAAGCCTCTTTTCTTTTTTCCTGAAATATCCTCTGCCCAGGCTTCCTGAGATCATTAGGATTTGTTGCTGGTTATTATTCACTTTTCCAATTGTCTTTCAAGAAGCAGGATTGGGGAAGGGTTTTGAGAATACTCAGGAGGAATTTTACATAGATTCTCTGACAGACAGAGGGTATAAACAGAAATGTGAGACAAAGAGAACTCAGAAAGCAATTAGACTCCACAAAAAGAGATAAATACATGATGTGCAGTAGAAAAAATACACTCATAATTTAAGGATCGTCAGAAAAGCAGTTCCCAATCTCCGAGCACAAACACAGGAATTATTCCAAACGTCTGATGGTGACATTGGGGTTGGGAAGAGGAGCGATCCTAGAGTTTTGTGGACTTTTAAGAAAAACTAAAAGCTGCCCTATTTCTGTTTTTGTGAAATTTGTGTGTTTTATTTAAAGGCATAAATTTGGTGGGGCAAGAGTACTTTTAGGACTCTTGGTTGGTACAGTAACTAATTGGTTGTTTAGAGATAGAACAAAGCAAGACTTTTTAGGCTGAGAGTGGAAGAGAAAAATCCATTGTCTTATTGATTACTTAAGGAGACTATAAACCAAATATTGTTTGCACATATCCCTCTCCTCTGTTGAAAAAAAATGATGCCACCCATATCACATTACTATGTGCTCTATTTCAGATATGAGAATGTCAAAGCCACAGTTTTGTATTTTGCTATTGGTATTACTTTATAAGCAGTGAACTTCAGCAGTTTCAAAATGCCTACCACTCCTATACTACATTTCTTACTCTTTTCCACATCAGTAAAAGTTAACATGTAACCACTGACATTGACATGTGTGACTCACATTCATACCTGACAGATTTTTATGAAAACAAAATAAAATATTTCTGTGGAAGTGAATCAATACAATTCATCATTACATTGCTCCTAAAGGCACAGTAGAAATAGCAGTGACCAGCCAGGGCCCTCAAAGTATATAATGTTATTCACGGAGCACTGTGGTTCTGGCTCAACTTCTTCCTCTTCCATTGGGTAAAGCATGTCATGTCAACGTTTAAATAAATGAAAATGCCATTATTATATGGATAACCTGTAATCACTCTGATTTGTTAAAATCAGCTGACTTGAAATGTCACTAACAACAAATAATTTCCATACACCCAAAACTTGATTGTAACACACCATTGCATCATGCCACCATGGTTAAAAATTATTGGATTATTAAGAACGTCTGCCAACAGATGCCTCATGTACAAATGGAAGTACTACATCAATAATATTAGATATTTATAAGTCTTATGTAAATGGATATAAGATACATTATGTATGTATTCATTTTACACGGATATTTTTTCAGTTTACCTTGTGAGATGCTAAATCCATTCTTGCAAAGAGTGTTCTGGATCCCCCAGTATCAGAATCTCCTTAAGTATGCTATAAACTCAGATTCCTGTCTTCTTCTCTACAGACCCAATGAATGCAGTCTGTGCGGGCAAGTCCCAGAAAGTGCATTTTTTTGCAGCTCCCTAGATTGTTGCGATGTACAATGAAGTTTATGAACCAGTGTACTAAAATGAAAAAAGGATTGTTTCGGTGGAGCCTAAGACTCAACTCTGTTACCCAAACACTGCCAGCACCAGAGCAAACTGATTCGATTTGGATAATGCTGTAAAAGACCTGTGAATAAGAATACACTGAGATTAGTAGTGAGGCATGCCTTTACAGTAAGTTTTTCTGCCTCTTTTGG
>NW_019156837.1:0-3006 GCF_002288905.1 Enhydra lutris kenyoni | reverse complement strand
GCAATAAGATCTCAAGAAATTAATACTGCTCAAAGAGAACGGGAGTATTTTTTACATTTCACTGAAAATACATTGACTACTAGAATACGAAATCTAGCAGGAACTTAGGGGGAAAAGTTACAAAAATCTAAAGCCAATTACTTAGTATTTCTTATTACCTAAACAACAACTTAGTATTTCTTATTACCTAAACAATTGCCTTCTTTGCTCCCATTTTCATCCTTATCTTCCATCCATCTGCGTCAAGCCCTTATAAATCCTACTCCCTTACTCCCTTCATAAGGCGACCTGGTCTCCCATTCAATCTTCCACCTCTCAACTTGGGAGTGGACATGGCCAAGCACCTCCTGCCCTCTGGAATTTACTTGTTTTAATTTGATTTTACTTTATCTTTTTTCCCAGCCAGATCAGGTGATCCAGCCCTGGCTATCAGTGGGGTGACAGATGTCACAGCCAGATCTCCCTTCCATCAAGAATTAACTCATTTTATATTCTCTTTCCAGAACACATTTTTTTCCGCCAATAAATTAAGCTCATGGAAGGAAGGAGCCCTATTTTTTCTTAAGTTTTTTATTTTAATTCCAGTGTAGTTAACATACAGTGTTACATTAGTTTCAGGTGTATGATGTAGTGATTCAACAAGTCTGTACATTTCTCGGTGTTTATCATGCTAAGTGTGCTCTAGGAGCCCTGCTTTTTTTTTTTTTTTTTTAGATTTTATTTATTTATTTGACACAGAGAGAGAGATCACAAGTAAGCAGAGGCAGGCGGTGGGGAGGGTAGCAGGCTCCCTGCTGAGCAGACAGCCTGATGCGGGGCTCCATCCCAGGACCCTGAGATCATGACCCAAGCTGAAGGCAGACTAGGAGCCCTGCTTTATTCATCAAAGAATTCTGAGTGCCGGACACTAAGTAGGCAATCAACCACCGCTTCCACCGCTTCCTGGGTGCTGAACAAACATCTCCCATTTGAGATAATAACACAATTTATAAATGCAAATTCTTTGTTGGGAGTTGGGGAGGATGGAGAATAAGGGTTAAGGTAGCAGAGGAGAACCAAAAGCCTTCCTAAGTGCTCTAGAAGCCTAGCTATTGTTCCTAAATGATGGTTAGTTATTGTTCCTCTTATTATTGTTGTAGATATTCCTTTAAATGTCCTCATGTGGCGTTATTTATCACCTTTATCATTTTCTTCCTCTATTTCTGTGTCATTTTATCTGAATTCTTTTAGCTTTAAGGAGGTGTAACAAATAAAAATTGCAAATATTTAAGGTATACAACTTGGTATTTTGATATGTGTATACACTGTGAAATGATTGCCCAAATCAAGGTGATTAACACACCTACCTATCACCTCACTAGTTTGCTTTTTATTTCTGGTAAGAACAATTAAGATTCACCCTCTTAGCAAATTTCAAATATCAAGCTGGTATTGTTAACCTAATCACCATGGTGTACAAACTCCAGAACATATTAATCTTGCATATATGAAATTCTGTCCTCTTGCTCCAGCATCTCCCCGTTTCCCCTAAACCCCAGGTCCTGAAAACCACCCTTCTGCTCTCTGCTTCTATGAGTTGAATTCTTTTAGATTCCACATGTAAGTGAGATCATGCACTATTTGTGTTTTCTGTGTCTGGCTTATTTCTTTCAACATAATGTCCTCCAGGTTCACCCAAGTTTTTGTAAACAGCATTTTCTAATTTTTTTAAGGCCAAATGATATTCCATTATGTTTATATATGATTAATTATAATATTAAATAAACTTATATTATTGTTATATAAATGTTTTTCTATATAATTTATAATAAATAATAATTAATAATATATATAAATATATATTATTATATAAATATGCTTAATATTTAAACACATGCTCTATATTTAAATATATTTCACCACATGAAGCCATGAACAGTGGTGATTTTACAAGTTTCCTGGTCCTAATGGTCTAGTATATCAGACACAATTTAAAGAAAAATGGAATTTTACCCTTAACACCGGATTACAGGAGAGGAACCTGCTGTCCCAGGCTTCAGGCTGGGGGTCAGTATGGAAAATGATACAGCTTCCTGGAACAACCTGAAGAGTCCACGGTGTGCTGAGATGGGGCAGAGAACACAAAATCCGTGCCGCTTTATTACCACTTGTAACCATCAGCAGTGACAGTTAACTTGGGGCTAACTTTGACTTCTTCCTCCCCCTCCTAAGGCTAGAATTCTATATGCAAATGACTCTCAAGAGTTCTCCCGTATTTTATCAGTATGGACACAATAAAGCTTAGGTTCTAACATTTTTCAAAAAATACTTTATTTATTTATGTGACAGAGAGAGAGAGCAAGCTAGCACAAGGAGGGGGAGCGGCAGAGGGAGGAGAAGCAGGCTCCCTGATGAGCAGGGAGCCTGACCGGGGGCTCCGCACTCAGTGTGGAGTCTGCTTGAAATGCACTGCCTCTCCCACTCTATTTGCACCTGCCCCGACTCATGCTCACTCACACGCAGACTCTCTCTAAAATAAATTAAAAAATAAAAAAAAAACAATTTCAAGGTGTCAGTTTAACACCTGGATCTTCTGCCATCTATTTCACATAGAGCCTGACATTCTGTTAGATGAATGCACTCCATATCATTTCAAAACTCCCTGTAACCTTTAGCTAAAAAGAGAATAAATCTTCATTCTAAGCAAGAAGCAAGAAAGCTGGCCACCATCCTGATTCAGATGGGCTGTGAAAAGATAAGGAAAGAGAGCTCACGGTCTTGAGGTAGCTGTCCAAGAGTAGCAACCAAATTCAAGGTCAGAGATCGAGGTCCATTAGCCTCACCCTGCTTCTTCTCACCATACCTTCCCCTGAGAACCAGGAAAAGAACTTAACCCATGAGCAATAGACAAATTACACACACACACACACACACACACACACGTGTGTGTGTATACATTTTTTTAAGATTTATTTATTTGGTGTGTGTGTGTGTGTGTATACATTTTTTTAAGATTTATTTATTTGA
>NW_019156836.1:0-3006 GCF_002288905.1 Enhydra lutris kenyoni | reverse complement strand
CCTTCCCCATGGCAGGAAAGTGGATGTTGATATGGTTGTACTACTTTCAGAGTGGGAGCCACCTGCATGGCCCATGAGACCATGCCCACTCAGGAGGGGCAACTGGGCCCAAACAGGCATTGTGACTCTTAGCCTGAGACCCCTTTCAAGCACAGCCTGGCGGGGCTGGACCAGAATCCCACAGAGAGAACCTATTGTGCCCCTAGACACAAATCCTAACCCTTGGTGGGGTTGTCCAGTCCACGTGACCCACAACCCCACTCTGGAATCCTTGTCTTGGCGGGACCCCTGAAGTGGAAAACAGCACTCTTCCCTTCCCCCAAAAAGACAGCAAACTCTTGGGAGCCGGGGAAAACTCCAGATTGGTAGAACCTCCAATGGACCCATGTAGCAACACTATCATTCTGAGGTCATCCTGGATATAGAGTCCAGACAGAAAAGCCTCTGCTACTGCTCCCAGGCATCCGAATTTAAATCCTGAGGTGCTGCTTCAGGGTCTGCAGCTCGGTCCTGCCATAACTTCGCTCCTAAGTCTTCTCCGAGTTGCTGTCTGAAGACTTGGTTCCCAAAGACGTGACCACATGCCCTCTAGGATGGGACCTCCAGAACCAAACAGCATCACTGTGCCTGCTCTCCCGAGGGAACTCTGCACATCTCAGTTGCCCAAACCTTCCAGAATGGGAGAAACCTTCAAGGAACCTGAAACCACAACTATTTCATAGGCTGCTCTAGAAAAAATGCGCAGTTTGACTGACACACCTTCAGCACCTACCTGCAGGAAGAAACGCACATCAATGGACCTGAGTCTGAAGATTGAACCTGATATGCCCCTAGAACCTCATGCAAAACCTAGCTTAGGTTTTCAGGCCTCTGTCCCTCAGGCTTGTTCTGGAAACCAACTTATGGCCCAACGTGTGGCCCCTAGCCATACAATAGAATCCCTCTGGTCTCGAGAAGGAAACCTGGTCTTGAAAACGGGGACCAACCCTCAGCCTAGGAGATTCCTGCATGGCCCCAGAGCCACAGCCACTCTCTTAGGTCTCCCTGGACACCAGGCAGCATTGTGACCCGTCAGACTGAGAAACTTTGTCAACTCAGATCACTTGGAACTTCTAACCAGAGGCAGCGGATCAAAGCTGCCCTGTTCCTTGGCTGCTGTGGTAACGCGAGGTGGGGTTTCCATGCATCCATACTGAGAACTCTGCTGTCGAATGTTTCCATGAGGGAGACCTCGAAGCTGACTTCCCCTGTCCCGCAGAAGGACACCTTGTGGTTTGGAGCAGCCCACAAGCTCCAGCTTGGATAAGCCTCCAAGGCTTCTTGAGGACACACGAGCATCGTTGGATATCCTGGATACAAATTACAGTGTGTGCAGATATCTCACCCTCGCCCAACCTCAGGGGCTGGAGATCTTGAAACACCTGCTGCACATTGGAACTGTCATGCCCTCGGCACTGAACATAACCATAGCTTGTGTTTTCAATTTTCAATCCTCACAAGCTTTGCCAGCAGGCCCTCCACCTTGGGAATTCTGGAGTCACAAAGCTGCCTTCTACCTGGCCAACAGAAAGAAGAAATGTCCTACAGGTCTGCCCAAAACCCCCAATGAGCGTCCAACCACTAGGCCCTCATGGGCACCATGATATCATAGGTCGCCCTGTGAACTAATGCTCTGTGTAACACAGCCCAAGACCCAATCTCCTATCGTCCAGCCAGATAGCGGGAACGATATCCTGCAGGTGGGAACTGCCTTGGCCCGAGCCCGTTATTACCATCCAACCTGGGTATGCAGGTATCTGACCCCAGAAGGTAATGCAAAACCCTGCCCTTGTGTGTACCTGTAGCACAACAGAGTACTCCTCCTTCCCCATGGCAGGAAATGGATGTTGATATGGTGGTACTACTTTCAGAGTGGGAGCCACCTGCATGGCTCATGAGACCACGTCCACTCAGGAGGGGCAACTGGGCCCAAACAGGCATTGTGACTCTTAGCCTGAGACCCCTTTCAAGCACAGCCTGTCGGGGCTGGACCAGGATCCCACAGAGAGAACCTATTGTGCCCTAGACCCAAATCCTAACCATTGGTGGGGTTGTCCAGGCCACGTGACCCACAACCCGTCTCTGGAATTCCTGTTTGGGCAGGATACCTGATTTGGAAAAGAGCACTCTTCCCTTCCCCCAGAAAAACACCAAACTCTTGGGACATGGCAGATTCCCCAGAAAGGGAGAATATCCCATGGACCCATGTACTCACCCGTCCATTTCGAGACCATCCTAGGTATACAGTCCAGAAAGAAAAGCCTCTGCTACTGCCTCCCAGGCACCCGAATTTCAAATCCTGAGGAGCTGCTTTCAGGGTCTGCACATCGTGCCTGTCATAACCCCGCCCCTAATTCTTCCCCGAGATGCTGTCTGAAGACTTCGTTCCCAAAGCATTGACCACATGCACTACAGGATGGGACCCCTAGAACCACACCGCATCACTGGGCCTGCTCTCCCGAAAAATATCTGCCCGTCTCAGTTACCCAAACCATCCAGAAAGGGAGAAACCTTCAAGGCACCAGAAACTACCCCAAATTCATAGGCCGCTCTGGAAAAAAGGTGCAGTATGAGACACCGTCGGCACCTTCCTCCAGGAAGACACGCACGTCAATGGCCCTGAGTCTGAAGATTCAACCTGACATGCCCCTAGGACCTCATCCAAAACCTAGCTTAGGTTTTTAGGCCTCGGTCCCTCTGGCCTGTTCTGGAAAACCAACATATGGCCCAACGTGTGGTCCCTGAGCCATACAGTAGAACCCCTCTGGTCCTGAGAAGGAAAATTTGCTCTTGGGAACGGGGTCCCACCCACAGGCTAGGAGGTTCCTGCATGGCCCCAGAGCTACCGCCACATTCTAAGGTCTCCCTGGACACCAAACAGCATTGAGACCCGTCAGACTGAGAACCTCCGTCAACTCAGAATCCTTGGAACTGCGAAGCAGAGCCACTGGATCAAAGCTGCCCTGT
>NW_019156835.1:0-3007 GCF_002288905.1 Enhydra lutris kenyoni | reverse complement strand
CCTCACAGAAAAAATGGGTAATGACATTGGGGCCACAGAAATTTAACCGTAGCATCAGCCCTGTGTGGATGGCCGTGTTGAAGGCACAGAGCACCCATACACCTGTAGCCAGCTTGCAGCAGAATGCCTTGCTCATTGTGGTGCTGTAATGCAGAGGATGGCAGATGGCTGCGTACCGGTCATAGGCCATGACCGTGAGGAGCAGCAGCTCAGAGGATGCAGACCATGTGAGGAAACAGAGCTGGGCCATGCAGCCCCAGTAAGAGATGGAGCTGTCCTTTGACAGCAGACCCTCCAGCGCTTTGGGCATGATGGAAGAGGTGCAGATAATATCCATAGTAGCCAAGTTGAACAGAAAAAAGTACATGGGGGTATGAAGCCCAGGGTTGAAAGTGATGGCCAAAATGATGAGGATATTACCTATGAGAGCCACAGAGTAGAGGGAGAGGAAACAGCTGAATAAGAGCACATGGTATTCTGGCTGTTCAGAAAAGCCCTGCAGGATAAATTCTGTTACTAGTGTCTGGTTATTCATGGTTCTTGGGCTGAGAGGGGTTTCCAGGACTATCAGGTGAATCTCTACCCACAGCTTCATGTGATTTCTGGGCTAGAGAGAGAAATGAGAGGTATTCTAAAGCAGGCTGCTATCGTTTCATTCACACCTGACACAATGCCATGAACAATATTATACAGATATACTGGGATTTATAAAGGAAGAGAAACATGTCAATAGGACATCAGGCAAAGGGCATGAACATTTAGCTCATAAAAACTAAGTATAAATGGCCAATTAAATTCATAAAGCGTCATTCAACCTCAAAGAAATGCAAGTTAAATCAACAATCCAATCTTTATGAACCATGATTTGGCAAAGTTTGAAAAGCCTGGTTTTGACGAACAATAGGATGGGTGCCAAGAGGCAGGCCTTTTCAAATTCATACTCAATATGAGCCAGAACCTCCACTTCTAGGAATTTAGCCTAAGGAAATAATTAAGAGCATCTTCAAGGTGTCATCACAGCATTATTTATAATACTGAAAATGCAAAAGCAACTATACTTTTAAAGGTCAGTGTATTATGATGTATTAATATAGCGTAATGCTCTATACCTATCAAAATGATGCTTTAGAAGGGTTTTACTGATGCTTATAAAAATAGAATGAAGAAAATACAAAAGTAAAAAGAAATAAAATTCAAAACTAGTGTATACAAAGGGATCTCATTTTAAGAAAAAAAGCTTATGTTTGTATATACACCTGGAGAAAAAAACAACAGGTGAATGACAGTACAGAATTTGAATAGTGGGGATAAATTGTACTTGATTTCATTTCTTTGCCTTTGCTTCTCTGTATTTTTTTATTTTTCCATTTAATAACCTTTCTAAAAGTCAGGTCTGACAAAATAAATGCCCCCAGCTGGTATCTTGGATCCACCTCCTCTCCAGACATTGTCTTCCCTCTCATCTCACTCCTCAAAGCCAAAGCTCCAGCCACACCCAGGACCCCCCAGTCTGGCCAGATTTTGTGGCTTTGTTCTTGCAGCTCCCTCAGCCAGAAATGCTCTCTTTCTCATGAACCAGGTCTATCATCATCTCCAACCTTTTCTAACATCCCTTCCCTAGAGATAAAGATAAAGCTCTCTCCTTTGTGATCCCTCAGGATTCCGTACTGACTTCTATCCTAGAACCCATTGCACATCACTTCACGGTATGGTCCTCTAAGACTGAGGCATTTGCCTCATTCATCTCTGAACACCACTTTGTCTCTAGATATGCATGTTGAAATAATAGTAAGAAACAGTCCAGTAGCAATAAAAGCAGAGTGATTTCTATTCTCAACACAGTGCACATTCTGTATTAAGATGAAATCAGCATGGTACCACATTTGCTTTTCCCTTCTTTTCAACTCTCTATTCATTAAAAGGGTTCATTTAAGGAAGATGCTCATTTTCAATTAAGAATTCTGTTTTTTGTCAAACTTCAATAAATATATTTGCCACTGAAGTGTTAAAAGGTTTATACAAGAAGACTAAATACCTACAATCAAGTCATGTCACCACTTTGTAAGGTGAAGATGATTCTTTGAATAGAAGAGCATAAAATCTCTCTGACTCAGAGCAATAGGCTGTTTTAGTATAAATTCTGTTCAAAGCTGATGCAAATGACAGAACTCCATCTGCATCTTCCCAGCAGCAAGTTATCAGGTCAGCCCCATCACATTGCCGGAGATAACAAATGCAATATGTTTTAACTTATTTCATATATGTTTGGGACAAAACTAGTGAATGTTATTTTTGTACAGCTCGGGTTGGAGATCTGGAGATTTTATTTGCTCTCCTGGAACTTTACTGGCTCCTCAACATAGTCTGATGGGTGACTCCTGTTTAACTCCAGAGACCACTGTGAGACTGAAAAGCTGAAGCAGGCTGAAAAGGGACAGAGTTGGATTTGCCCCATGGATGCCCCCCTGTAAGGTTTCTCCACTTACCGCTGATTTCCTCCCTAGGATTCTAACCACCTGACACCCCCCAGTCATCCCTCACAGTCCACTCCACAACACAGATTATAAGCCAGAGACTCTTAAGGCTGTAGCCACACCTAAGAGGAGACAGACACCTCCATCACCAAACACTGAGCAGCAGTGTGTGGGTCGATCACACAGCATGACTGGAGTACCAAAAGAAACTATTAGGAAAGAAACCTTATAACCAGTCTTTCTCTTAACTCCAGAGTGAGGACAGAAAAATAAATAACTGAAACCTAAATGGAAGTTTTGAACAGGTGCTCAGCACAAGGAAGTGTCAACAAACTGATTCACATTCAGGGAACAAATTTCCCCCTGATAATTACCCTCTCACTATAATTTCCACGGCAGGTGGACAGTCTCCTCATCCAATTGGTCAACAGGAAGATCAAAGAATTTGGAAGCCAAGATTCTTTCTGTGAGAATGACCATAAATCTCTGTTGGACTTCAGCCAGTCACTTCCTCTTCTGAAAATAACAAAAAA
>NW_019156834.1:0-3009 GCF_002288905.1 Enhydra lutris kenyoni | reverse complement strand
TTGACTTCCTGGTTGATCCAAACATTCTTGTGCAGGGTGGTCTTTAACTTCTAAGTGTTTGAATTCCTTCCAAACTTTTTCTTGTGGTCGAGTTCCAGTTTCAAAGCTTTGTGGTCTGAGAATATGCAGAGAATAATATCAATCTTTTATTATCAGTTGAGCCCCGATTTGTGACCCAGTATGTTGTCTGTTCTGGAGAAATTTACATGTGCGCTTGAGAAGACTGAGTATTCTGTTGTTTTAGGGTGGAATGTTCTGTATATATCTATGAGGTCCATCTGGTCCAATGTGTCATTCAGTGCTCTTATTTTCTTATTGATTTTCTGCTTGGATGATCTATCTATTACTGAGAGTGACGTGTTAAGATCCCCTACTATTAATGCATTTATATCAATTAATTATAAATTAATGCATTTATATCAATAATATTTGTTACTTTGATTAACAGCTGGCTTATGTAGTTGGCTGCTCCCATGCTGAGAGTATCAATATTTACAATTGTTAGATCTTTCTGGTGAATAAACCCTTTAAGATTGACGTAGTGTCTTTCTTTATCTCTGACTACAATCTTTAGTTTAAAATATGATTAACTGATACAAGAATTGCTATTCCAGCTTCTTTTTGAGGCTGATTGACATGAAAGATTGTTCTCCATCCCTTCATTTTCATTGCAGATGTATCTTTAGGTTCCAAATGTGTCTCTTGTAGACAGCATATGGATGGGTTGTTTTATCCAATCTGCAATGGTGTGCCATTTTATGGGAGCATTTAGGTGGTTCATGTTGAGAGTGATTATTGAAAGACATGTTTTTATTGAAATCATGTTGCCTAAGAAGTCCTTTTCTCTATCCATTGTCTCTAAATTTCTGTTCTATGTCACTCTCGGGTTCATTCTTCTTTCATAGAACACCCCTCAATATTTCTTGTAGTGCCAGCTTGGTGGTCACATACTCTTTTAAACCTCCCTGGTCTCGGAAGCTCTTTATCTCTCCATTTATTTTGAATGTCAGCCTTGCTGGATAAAGTATTCTTGGCTGCATGTTCTTCTCATTTAGTGCCCTGAATATGTCTTGCCAGCCCTTTCTGGCTTGCCAGGATTCTGTGGACAGGTCTGAGGTTACTCAAATGGACCTTCCTCTGTATGTAAGGAATCTCTACCCCCAGCTGCCCTCAGAAGCTCTTGTCTAAAATTATGAGTCATCAGTTTCACAATCAAGTGCCTCGAGGTCTTTCTAGATTCGTTGATCTTGGGGGCTGTCCTTTCTACCTTTAGGACATGAACACTGGTTCCATTCCCCAGATTGGGAAAATTTTCATGCAGAATTTGTTCAACTATGTCTTCTAGTCTTCTGTCTTTTCCCATCCCCTCAAGGATCCCAATAATTCTGACGTTGGAACGTTTAATGGCATCATTTATCTCCCTAATTCTGTTTTCATGGCTTCTAAGCTGTTTGTTCCATGCCTCCCTCTGATCCTTTTTCTCTATCAGTTTGTCCTCTAGATCACTAATTCTATCTTCTGCCTCAGTTACCCTAGCTGTTAGAGTATTTAGATTAGATTGGATCTCATTGATAGCATTTTTAACTTCTGCCAGGTCGGCTTTCACTTCTGCCCTTAGAGATTCTATGTTGTCACCAATGGTTTTCTCCAACCTAGCCATTGCCTGGATAAGTGTTACCCTGGATTCCCTTTCTGACATGCTGTTTATGTCCATATCCAATAGTTCTGATGGAGAGGGCACTGTCTCTGAATTTTTCCTCTGTTAGGTGTTCCTCTCCTAGTGATTTTGGTGAGAGGTGGTTGAGGGGATGTATAGTTGAGCATATCAACCACGATCCAGGCAAGGTGAAGCCTAGAATGCTTCTGAGCAATTGGAAGTCACCACCAAAAAGAAAGAAAAAAAGAGAGAGAGAGAGAGAATAAAAGAAAAGAAATCCCAGCCAAAACGAGCCCCAAAAGTAAGATTAATAAGGTATATAAACAAAAATGGACAAACAAAAAGACAGGCAAAAGTAAATGCCAAGAAAGAAAAAGAACCCAGCCAAAATGAACCGCAAGAATAAGATTTATATAATACCAGAACAAAAACATATACACAGAAACACTGACAGATGAAAAAGATGGGAGGGTGGTTATAAATCCTCAATGTGGGCGATTAAGGTTATTTTGGTCCTTCCTGGGTGTATCTTGATATCTTTGTTAAAGGACTCAACCTTCCAGAGATAAAGGTAGATAAAACTTGTTTATATATAGGGGTACTATTGATTAGGGAAAGAGGATTACCTTGAAGCTTATACCTATATGTATATTAAAAAAAAAAAACAGAAAAGAAAAAGGAAAACACAGGTATATGTATGAAAAAAGTTCAAGTTAAAAGGGGATTATGGAATATGTTGTATTAAACCTCTAGTTGTAATGGTAAGTAAGTTAAAAAAATTAAAAAGAACAAGAATCGTGAGAATGAATTCAAAATAAGAGTTTTATCTATGAAATATACAGGCTTTGGAGCAATACCGAGAGCTTAACGTATTGTTTTCCCCTGATATTGGGGTCTTACAGTTTTATGGGGACCCTGTGGTGGTTGCCCTCTCATTCTTTTGGCTGGCTTTCTGGGGGAGGGGCCTGCCACATTGTTTTTCAGTTAGTCTTGCTTTGGTTGAGTCATCCTGCACCCTATCAAGGGGCTGGGCTCTATGGAAACTGGGATTTTTAGGCTTTTGTTCTTTGGAGGTATTTTTTTTCCTCCTTTGGTGGATTTTTGCGACTTTTCAGAGGTTTAATGGAAAGCAAACTGCACCCAGACCTCTGTCTCAGAGAGAAGCCTCAGTCTGCTCCCCTCTGGGTGGTCCAGAGCACACAGACTCCCCCTCTGCAAACCCCACTGAACTCTGCAACCTCCCACAGGTAGTGCGCACCCCCAGCCACTGTCTCAGGTGTCGCCCCAAATGTTTGCTTGTCTCTGCACCCCCTGTGTCACTAAAACCGTGAGTGATGTTTGTCCAGGGAGCC
>NW_019156833.1:0-3009 GCF_002288905.1 Enhydra lutris kenyoni | reverse complement strand
TGTTTACCATTCTACAAATTGGGCCAATGCATTCAGTGATGTCTTCTCATTCTGGAAACAGACAGAAATCTGTGCACTAATGTCTCACACAGCTGGGTTCCCAATAGCCACAGACAGGCACAGCCCCCAAATCCATCATGTGAGGAAAGGACACATTAAATGGCATCCATACACATCCTGGTGTACAATTCAGGCATAAGAAGAAACAAATGTTTCCAATATTTTAGGAAATAGATGGACCCTGGAAACCTAACACACAATTTGAAATCAAGCACACAAGGAAAGAGGTATATTACACGATCCCAGGCTTTGAGGACACTAGAGTAGGGGCATTCGTAGACCCAGAAACTGGAAGGGATGGTGCAGGGAGGAAAGGGGGAGGGCTGGTCATGTCGTCATGGGTACAGAGGTTCCATGAGATAGGATGGCAATGTTTTCCTCGTAGATGGCAACGCTGTCTACAAAGCATCAGGGATGTGAGCAGTGTCACTGAACATACACGTACTAACGAATACAACCATCCACAGTACTTAGATTCCATCATCAAAAAACCCACTACTCCAAGGCAATAGAGGACTGATAGTGTCACAGCAGAGGTACAGAGAAGACAGCTGAACAGGCCCTATGACCAGGTGAAGTAGTAACAAGCTGGCTTGGCTTCACAGTGGGCAAGAGGGCTCAGGGGACTGCACCATTAAACCCAGTGTGCCTTGAGGGTTTCCCAGACAGACGCTGATGAGTTCCCACTGATGATATCCCCTCTGTTTGAAAGGCAAGGCCCTGTTTCCCTTTTCCATCCTGCTCCCCTCCTCTGTGTTTCTATGTATACCAAGGACGTGGGCCTAGCAGCACATCAGGCCTTCACATCCACTCACTCTGGTCACTCTTCACATCTATTCACTCTGGCCCCCCATCCACTTCCGGCAGACTTAACTCCCCTAGTCATTCCTGAGTAGTGCAGCCAATGGCCTGACAGCTCCTCTCTGTTCTCCTAGACCCTGTGGAGGGCCAGTCCAAGGGCCTTCCCAGGGTCTGGACAGAGGAAGGCGCCCCAACTCTCCTTAAGGTAAGCTCACCTCTCTTTCTCAGAGACAGTAATGGTGCTTCCTTGATTTTTTCCATCAATGAAGTTTGATGAAAACTGGCTCTCCTAGGGGAAGGGGGCAGCAGTCTCCCCTCGTGGAGGAATGCTGGGTCCGACCTCTTAAGCACAGTGGACCCAAAACGGGAGATGACACAGGACGGCCTCACTTACAAACTCGATGGGATCAAACACCTGCAGCAGAAAAGGTTTCTCCTTGAAAAAGAATGTTCTGTCTGTTGATCAGAATGGACTTCGGAGATCTGCCATGAACAGCTCCAGCATCATTCAAACTCTCCTCTTCAACTCGGGTGAGGGGACATGGACTCAACCATGGGACCTCATCCAATTAACCGCCTGAAGTCATCCCCAAACCAAAGGGCTGGCCCAACAGCAGACAGGATGCTGGGATACTCACTGTGTTTCCTTTTCCCCAATCGCAGGTAGATACTGGGAGGAATGACAGCTGTACATATTTAACAACATCGGGCTCTGGGAGGAAATCTAGATGAAAAAGCAGCCTGCCCCTTGATTCTGGGTTCCAACAAGGAATGGGGGTTGAGGAATCCTAACCAAAACTGTCTAGTGAGGCATGGTGACCACGTTGAACAGGGCCTGGACAAACTCCATCATAGGGAAGGGGTGATTTTTGTTCATGTGGGATGAAGGTCCTGTGTGCATGGGGGCGTGGGTGCGTGTCTGTGTGTGTCTCTCTCTGTGTGTGTGTGTGCATGTTTGTGTGTTCATGCATTATGCTTGTGAACACGAATGTGTGCCTTTCTCAGGAGATATTTCTCACACTTCCATCACAATCAAAGTGTCACTCTTCCAATACACTCTCATCACCCTGGCATACTTTTCATACTCCTTCCTCTGCTCACCACAGCTATACCTGGAGGACGTTTCCCTTTGCTTTCCTGACATGGGCATGGTGCGGAGCTGAATGATCCGAACCCTTGACCTCCTACTTGGAAAGCCAAGATTTGATCTCAAGTTTCAATCTGAAAGTTGCTCTTGCCTAAGCACTTGTGTTAGTTCCTCAGCCAGGGGGTCATAATGTATCATAGGTTCTAGCTAGCAAAGGGCCACCAGCATCTGTGCACACAGCCAAAAACCTAGATTCTGTGATGGTCCCAGACAGGACCCAACATGACACAGTGACCTCCAAGGTCACAGAAATCAGGGCAAGGATAGAAGCCCATATTAAAGATTACAGCCTGGTCCCTGGAGTCAAGGGCACAGAGAAAAACCACATCCTTGTGCTCAAGCCCACATTGCTGGAAAGGGTGTGGACCCGTGGAGGACAGAACAGGGCAACATCAGTCATAGCCAGTCTCAGTGTGTACACACGACCAATGGCATAAAAGCATCACGGAGGGAATTTACTGTAATTGATAAGATTTCCGTAAGCCCCAGCAAGGTTCAAATTCCCTAAGCACAAGCTCACACACCACTGGCAAATAGGAAATCAAAGTCAATCTTGGTTGGAAGCTCTGGACCAACACCCCTGGGGCAAATCTCCTGCAAAGCTGGCCTACAGCGTGTCAGCACAGACTCCAAGACTCCTCTGTGTAAGGAACTTCCCACTGGACAGAACACCTGGGAGGGTTCATTCAGTCACTGTCTTCATGTGAAACACCCACACACACGGGAAAGCTCAAGAATAGTGGAAGGAATTTATCAAACTCATCAACAGTGCCAGCAGTTTATGTAAGCTATGATGTCAGTGCTCTCAAGCATTGTACATGGGATTTTCTGAAGACAAATGATGAGTGAAGCAAACTACTAGGCTTCTTTTCTGAGGGCTGAATTCAGCCCGGCAAGCAAGTCTGCTTTTTATGCCATGCAAAATCTTAAAGAGACGTGAGACATGATGCATATAGTCACAGTATATTGGGATCTTGTGCCCAGAACTAATTTCCAAAGAA
>NW_019156832.1:0-3009 GCF_002288905.1 Enhydra lutris kenyoni | reverse complement strand
AGGTAACCCTTGTTCCTTTTACTAATTTGCTACTCCAGCCCAAACTCTGTTTAGAATTCCTTACTAACTGAAGATCCTGAATAATAGGTTTTCTTTGTCCTGCCAATTCCCCACGGAGTGCTTGTTTGTCTAAACAGTAAAAATGCTGCCTGCTTTGGTCATTTCTATGGATGACAATTTTATTATTGGGCCTCCACAAGCATGTAATTTAACTTTTGGGTTTTTTTTTTCTCTTGTTGCTCTGTCTCATGTCAATTTAATTCCTAGACCAGTTAGAACTTCTAAGACTGAAAGAAAAATTTTTCTCTCCAACACTCTCACCTTCTCCCTCCATGTTAACAAAACACAGATTGAAGTGTTCTGAAACTTTGCTCCCACTTTTCCTCAAAATAGAAAGGGGATTAAGTGTTCTGATTAATGTAGTGCCTTCATTCTCAGGTTCTTCTCATATGGGGAAAGTGAAATGAACAGAAAGAGTGATTTTTACCCAGCACGGTTGCGGCGAGCAGAGCCACACTGCCGTTAGGAAGGGGTCACTCCTACACTGCAGACGCGCAACAAAATCCCTGTAGATTCCACAGCGACAACGTGCTCGGTTCTAGTTCTTATTTACAGGACTAGACCTGGTTTTGACTTATTTTGTGTTTGTACCACCCTATGTCTCCAGCCTCAGCGGGTCCCTCTTTCAACTCCTGAATCATAGAAAGCACCTTCCAGCCTTAGCCCCTCGCTTCCTGCTCCTCCTCCTCTAAACTCAATTTCCCCTCACTCAGCTCAGGGCTGGCTCCTACTATTGGCTTGTCACCTCTTCAGCAAGAGTGTCACCTCCTTACCTTTTTGAGTACCCTCTTATTATATGACGAACCCTCTTTTTTAAAAAATCCTAACTTTCTGATCTTTCTTCTTCAAAACATTTATTACACAGGTGTAATAATCATTTGCACACGTGCCTAATGATCTGCCTCTCCCAGTGTTGTATAAACCCCAAGAAGATCTGGGGCTCTTAATCAATGCCTGTTCACTGGACATATAAGATAGAGAGACTGGAAGGTTCCAGTCTTTCATCTTTATTCCTATTACCTTACGGATCACGTTATATTTTCTGTAAGGATCTTTCAGGCTTATCTCTTTCTCGCCTTAACCGTGACCAGCAGCCCAGTTCAGGCCCCTACACCCTGGACTTCATACAATGCGTCTTGATCTCAATACCCTTTACTATGTTTTGCCATTCACCAGTTCTCCTAAATCCCCACTCATCACGCTGTTCCTGTGTTAAAGTCTGTATGCCATGTCTTAATCTGCATCTAATACCAAGGCTTTCCTATTAGGAACCCACCTCAGCTACCTAAATTTCCTTTTTCTTCAATCTTCCCAAACTCTGGTCTTACCACACACTCTTCCCCTCAGTCATTCCAATAGAGATATGCCATGAATGTCTATAACACCCACGGGGCTGGCTTTGAAAACTTAGTACAAAATAAAGAATGTAAACTATCTCAATACTTTTTACAGGTAAAATATATATTCCCTGTACAGAATTTCATAAACGAACAAATATATTTGTTTTTCCTTCAGTTTTACGGAGATGTAACTGACATACTATTTGTTCTTTTTTTAAAAAATTTTATTTATCTGACAGACGGAGATCACAAGTAGGCAGAGAGAGAGGAGGAAGCAGGCTCCCTGCTGAGCAGAGAGCCCAATGCAGGGCTCGATCCCAGGACCCTGGGATCATGACCTGAACCGAAGGCAGAGGCTTTAACCCACTGAGCCACCCAGGCGCCCCCTATTTGTTCTTTTTTAACGTGGTTGTTGGAAAACACAGACTTGCCTATATGGCTCTTATTGGTGGCTCACGTTATTTATCCACTGGACATTACTCTTCTACAACCTCATTGGCTTTTTCTCCCGTGCCTTGCCCTGTTCCTGTCCTTTCTCTCGATATGTGATTTCCTCATCAAACTGAAGAGCATCTTAGTAGGCCTAAAGATGAGCACAGTGAAAGGATACACAGGGACAGCCCCCTCCCATATGAACTGTTAAGGATGATCACAGAACGACCAAATGCAGAACACGAGGGCTGTAAGAGGCACTTTGATGCCAAGCCCAGGTAACCCCGGCACACACGCGCGCGCGCACACACACACACAGAGTTATCAGCCCCAGGAGACTAGAGCCCACAGTTGCCAGGTTTTTTGTTAGCTCCTTCTTGCTGCTGACACCTCTGAAGATATTAATACAATTCTAGGGGGCTCTTTATCAGCCTACAGTTTCTCAAGGTTATCTGAATGTTAATGACATCATCTGATGCATCCTGAATCTATATTACTTTGGGATTACCAGACTTCTTGGGAAGACACTGCAAAATAAACTTTTTAATACTAATGTTCTCGAGGATTTTCGTCCTTCAAAATTAATTGCAGAAATAACAAAACAACTTTCTAACACATTTCAGTTATAATACACACCAGTCCTGTCAAATAGAATTTTCTCTGATGATGGAGATTTTCAATATGGTAAGCACTAGCAACATGTGCCCATAAAATCATAATAAACTGACATTTATGTGAAAATACCCACATGGGTCCAGTGGCTAGATTTTATACAGTGCCACTCCATTCCATGCTGTCCTAAAAGAAAAATGTTTCTTTTCCTTTAAAAACTAGGGAGATCGTTAGGATTATCATTGGAATAACAACAAATCTGTACCATTTCCATTCTAGTTGATTTTATTAAATTAAAAAAATTAACATGATTAAATTTATTTTCTTCTGCCCTAAAATCTCTGCCTAATATATTTTTTTTTCATGTGACGATGAAGCTAAATTTCACTAGATGATACACTAAGCGAAACTGATTTTATTTGCACCCTGGGTAATAGATCCACGACTGTCAACATTTACTGTCTGCTACTGGAGATACCAGCGAACAGCCATCTGAGCGGACAGACAATGCTTCCCCAGGAGGCGGGGAGCGGAGACTGAGGTGAGGCACAGAGCACAGACAGGC
>NW_019156831.1:0-3010 GCF_002288905.1 Enhydra lutris kenyoni | reverse complement strand
GCTTTGGGCTAGACGGGAATCTCACTTTCTTAGATGGGAAGCAATAGCATAAGCAACAAAAGGGAGAAAACAGATAAATTGGATTTCATCGCAGTTAAACACTTGTGCTTCATAGGGTATCAGGAAATTGAAACCACAGGAGTGCTGGGGTGGCTCAGTCGTTAAGCATCTGCCTTCGGCTCAGGTCATGATCCTGGGGTCCTGGGATGGAGCCCCGCGTCGGGAAGCCTGCTTCTCCCTACCCTACTTCCCCTGCTTGTGTTCCCTCTCTCACTGTCTCTTTCTGTGAAATAAAGAGAGAGGGAAAAACCTTTAAATCTTTTTTTTGGTTTTTGTTTTTGTAGTTTATCTGAGAAGGGACTAGTATCCAGAATATATAACGAAATCATGTAACTCAACAATAAAAAGGCAAATAACCCAGTTCCAAGTGGGCAAGGGGTCTGATGGATATTTTTCGGAAGAACACTCACTGGTGACCAATCGGCATCGGAGGCTGACGAGGGAAATTCGCGGTTCGTGACCGTGCAGTGAGATGCCGCTGACACCCGCTAGCGGGCGTGAATAGTGAAGACATAACCCCCACCCTTCGCCGTAACACCGCAGCGTGACAATGGAGAGGAAATTGGGATGTGCCTGCCTTGCTGTGGGTGTAAAGAGAGGCAGCCACTTTGGGAGACAGCTTAGAGGTTCTCGAAATGTGAGCTAGGGCATTATTGGCTGCCTCACAATTCCGCTGCTGGTGCATCCCCAAGGGAACTTAAAACTGTCCAGAGGGACACTTGGACAGGAACCGTTACAGCTGCAGTAGTCATGTTGGGAAGAAAGTGGAAATAGCCCGGTGTCCATCACTGACGGGGTAACAGAATGTCCGTCCAGGGGAATGTTACTGAAAAACAAGTGAGCCTTGATGGTATGCTCAGTGGGAGAGGGCTGACCCGAAGGGCCACACAGCGTGTGAGTGTGTTACACACGGGGCTGCGGTGAGCAGAGGGCTAGGCATGGCAAGTCCCCCAGGAGCCAGCACAAGCCAGTGGGGGGTGACGGCTGATGGCACAGCACGTCCTCTGCGGGGACCAGGGGTCTGGACTGAGATGCGGGGGACAGCTGGTGTGCTGGCACCGAGCACGAGGTTCACAGCGTGGAGGAGGCAACTTAAGGATGACAGACTGTCGACCCGGCATCGGGAGAGAGAACAGAGCGGCTGCTTCATTTCCCCGAGCTGACTGTCTCCTGGGAGGGAGGGACTGTCTTTCCTGCAACCCAGGTCCTGCGCTCCTTACATGTGCTGAGGCTTTGTCTCTTGCATCTCCGGAAGCGCCTAGAAGGTGATCCTGGGGATTCTACAGCCCTCGTTTTGGACGTAACTGCCGTGAGCTTGACAAGTGCCGTATTTCCTGCCAAAGGCTGCAGCCATGACTGTTGAACACTGCGGGCCCCGGGCCTGCGGGAAGCCTCCCTCTTCTCGGCCTCCTGGCCCCGCTCCCTCCTCCAGAGCTCACCGCAGATGCCCCCACGGCAGTGAAGGGGGTCGCTGGGCCCTCCTCAGGGGTGCGGGGGTGCCTCCGCCCGCCGCCTGGCCCGCGGGAGAGGGGCGGCCGCTGGCGGGGGCTGGCTTAGCAGGTGTGGGACAGTGCTCGGGACGGGCTCTGTTCTGGCGGATCCTCTGGCTTTGGCGTTGTCATAACTTGGATCTCTACGACGTTCTGTTTCCCCGATGAATCTGTCACCTCCTCGGGACCGGAGAGCCACATGTTTTTTATTGCCTCTCAGGACTGAGCGTGGTGGCTGAGTTGCCTGCAGCAGGGCTCCAGACGTACTATTTACTGGAGAACCTGAGAGGTGGGGGGTCCCTGCAGTGGCTCCTTTGCCTGTCTCAGTGCCCAGCAGAACCCGGTGCTGTCGGGAAGAGGGCGACTCCAGGTCAGATGGCAAAAGGGAGCCATGCTTGCCTGCCTCTGATGGTACCTGCTCGTGGTATCCTCTCTCCCCCCCTCTCGGCCCCCTTCAGTCCAACCAGCAGCCCCTCCATTTAGGCTCGGTGGGTCTCCTGCAGGCAGATGAAGGGTTGGAACCCACAGGCAGGCGTTGGGTCACCTGCGCTGGGCCACGCAGCGAAGGCAGGTGTGTGTGACAGCATCCCACGCTCCCTGGGAGAAAGCCACCTCCGTCCCATGGCTAGGGCTGGCGGGGATCTGCCCGGGACCCGGAGCAGAACAGGGCACAGACCTGGCTCTCATCTGGGGAGCTTTCCTCCTTTCGTGGATCTCCCGGTGAGCTTTGGTGTGGCGAGGACTTGGAGCTGTGAGCAAGTCCTTCTGGAGCAGAGCTGAGTAGACTCCCGCCTTCCGTGTTTCTGTGAAGCAGCTTGGAGGCTGGTGGGACGAGGGCAGGCCCAGGCCAGAAACAGGGGAGCCTTCGGAATCTGCATGGGGAGAAGGAGGCACGAACAGCAGATTCTGGTCACAGCGAAGGTGGGGGTGTCGCCCTGTCCGGGTGCTGGACTGCTGTCTCCTTGGCGATGACGTGCTTTATTCTGCCCCCGACTTGGGAATGGTGGCCCCTTCAGACTCTTCCCGTGTTCCACAGCAGGGAGGGGCTCCTCGGTGTGTCAGACGGACGCTCACCATTCCCACCGCCCATCTGCGGCAGGGTGTGCAAGCTCGTCATGGGCCACTGCGCCCCCGTGCCCGCGACCGTCCCACCGCCACGCCCAGGGCCGCCGCTCCCACGTACGTTCACCCCGCGCAGGCACGGCTTCTCACAGATGCGCGGGTCACAGCTGCTGGGGGTCGGAAGGGGACCACGTGTGTGGCCGCTGCTGGCCATGATGGCTTCTATGTGCCCTCGTCACTGCAGCATTTCCCTCCCCCTTGGCCAGTTCTGTCTGCCCGCAGATGGAGACCCGCCGTGGACACCAGGACTTGCTTGGTGGAGTGACCTGGAGCTCATCCCTGAGGGGTCCAAGCCCCTGCTCACCGGGCTCTCATGAAGCGTCAGTCGCTGTGCGTGT
>NW_019156830.1:0-3012 GCF_002288905.1 Enhydra lutris kenyoni | reverse complement strand
AAAAAAAAAAGAGAGTCACTTATGGTTTGTCTCCCTCCCAATCCCATCTTGTTTCATTTACTCTTCTCCTACCCCCTTAATCCCCATGGTGCATCTCCTCTCCCTCATATCAGGGAGATCATATGATAGTTGTCTTTCTCCGATTGACTTATTTCGCTAAGCATGATACCCTCTAGTTCCATCCCCGTCGTCGCAAATGGCAAGATTTCATTTCTTTTGGTGGCTGCATAGTATTCCATTGTATATATATACCACTTCTTCTTTATCCATTCATCTGTTGATGTACATCTAGGTTCTTTCCACAGTTTGGCTATTGTAGACATTGCTGCTATAAACATTTGGGTGCACGTGCCCCTTCGGATCACTACGTTTGTATCTTTAGGGTAAATACCCAGCAGTGCAATTGCTGGGTCATAGGGTAGTTCTATTTTCAACATTTTGAGGAACCTCCATGCTGTTTTCCAGAGCGGTTGCACCAGCTTGCTTTCCCACCAACAGTGTAGGAGGGTTCCCCTTTCTCTGCATCCTTGCCAGCATCTGTCATTTCCTGACTTGTTAATTTTAGCCATTCTGACTGGTGTGAGGTGATATCTCATTGTGGTTTTGATTTGTATTTCCCTGATGCCGAGTGATATGGAGCACTTTTTCATGTGTCTGTTGGCCATCTGGATGTCTTCTTTGCAGAAATGTCTGTTCATGTCTTCTGCCCATTTCTTGATTGGATTATTTGTTCTTTGGGTGTTGAGTTTGCTAAGTTCTTTATAGATTTTGGACACTAGCCCTTTATCTGATATGTCATTTGCAAATATCTTCTCCCATTCTGTCAGTTGCCTTTTGGTTTTGTTAACTGTTTCCTTTGCTGTGCAAAAGCTTTTGATCTTGATAAAATCCAAATAGTTCATTTTTGCCCTTGCTTCCCTTGCCTTTGGCGAGGTTCCTAGGAAGATGTTGCTGCGGCTGAGGTCGAAGAGGTTGCTGCCTGTGTTCTCCTCAAGGATTTTGATGGATTTCTTTCTCACATTGAGGTCCTTCATCCATTTTGAGTCTATTTTCGTGTGTGGTGTAAGAAAATGATCCAATTTCATTTTTCTGCATGTGGCTGTCCAATTTTCCTAACACCATTTATTGAAGAGGTTGTCTTTTTTCCATGGGACATTCTTTCCTGCTTTGTCGAAGATTAGTTGACCATAGAGTTGAGGGTCTATTTCTGGGCTCTCTATTCTGTTCCATTGATCTATGTGTCTGTTTTTGTGCCAGTACCATGCTGTCTTGATGACAACAGCTTTGTAATAGAGCTTGAAGTCCGGAATTGTGATGCCACCAACTTTGGCTTTCTTTTTCAATATTCCTTTGGCTATTCGAGGTCTTTTCTGGTTCCATATAAATTTTAGGATTATTTGTTCCATTTATTGAAAAAAATGGATGGTACTTTGATAGGAATTGCATTAAATGTGTAGATTGCTTTAGGTAGCATAGACATTTTCACAATATTTATTCTTCTAATCCAGGAGCATGGAACATTTTTCCATTTCTTTGTGTCTTCCTCAATTTCTTTCATGAGTACTTTATAGTTTTCTGTGTATAGATTCTTAGTCTCTTTAGTTAGGTTTGTTCCTAGGTATCTTATAGTTTTGGGTGCAATTGTAAATGGGATGGACTCCTTAATTTCTCTTTCTTCTGTCTTGTTGTTGGTGTAGAGAAAAGCAACTGATTTCTGTGCATTGATTTTATATCCTGACACTTTACTGAATTCCTGTACAAGTTCTAGCAGTTTTGGAGTGGAGTCTTTTGGGTTTTCCACATATAGTATCATATCATCTGCGAAGAGTGATAGTTTGACTTCTTCTTTGCCGATTTGGATGCCTTTAATTTCCTTTTGTTGTCTGATTGCTGAGGCTAGGACTTCTAGTACTATGTTGAATAGCAGTGGTGATAACGGACATCCCTGCCGTGTTCCTGACCTTAGCGGAAAAGCTTTCAGTTTTTCTCCATTGAGAATGATATTTGCGGTGGGTTTTTCATAGATGGCTTTGATAATATTGAGGTAGGTGCCCTCTATCCCTACACTTTGAAGAGTTTTGATCAGGAAGGGATGCTGTACTTTGTCAAATGCTTTTTCAGCATCTATGGAGAGTATCATATGGTTCTTGTTCTTTCTTTTATTAATGTGTTGTATCACATTGATTGATTTGCGGATGTTGAACCAACCTTGCAGCCCTGGAATAAATCCCACTTGGTCGTGGTGAATAATCCTTTTAATGTACTGTTGAATCCTATTGGCTAGTATTTTGGCGAGAATTTTTGCATCTGTGTTCATCAAGGATATTGGTTCTCTTTTTTGATGGGATCCTTGTCTGGTTTGGGGATCAAGGTGATGCTGGCTTCATAAAATGAGTTTGGAAGTTTTCCTTCCGTTTCTATTTTTTGGAACAGTTTCAGGAGAATAGGAATTAGTTCTTCTTTAAATGTTTGGTAGAATTCCCCCGGGAAGCCGTCTGGCCCTGGGCTTTGGTTTGTTTGGAGATTTTTGATGACTATTTCAATCTCCTTACTGGATATGGGTCTGTTCAGGATTTCTATTTCTTCCTGGTTCAGTTGTGGTAGTTTATATGTCTCTAGGAATGCATCCATTTCTTCCAGATTGTCAAATTTGTTGGCGTAGAGTTGCTCCTAGTATGTTCTCATAATTGTCTGTATTTCTTTGGTATTAGTTGTGATCTCTCCTCTTTCATTCATGATTTTATTTATTTGGGTCCTTTCTCTTTTCTTTTTGATAAGTCTGGCCAGGAGTTTATCAATCTTATTAATTCTTTCAAAGAACCAGCTCCTAGTTTTGTTGATTTGTTCTATTGTTTTTTTGGTTTCTATTTCATTGATTTCTGCTCTGATTTTTATGATTTCTCTTCTCCTGATGGGTTTAGGGTTTCTTTCTTGTTCTTTTTCCAGCTTCTTTAGGTGTAGGGTTACGTTGTGTACCTGAGACCTTTCTTGTTTCTTGAGAAAAGCTTGTAC
>NW_019156829.1:2467-3012 GCF_002288905.1 Enhydra lutris kenyoni | reverse complement strand
AGGCCATAACAGTTCCCATGTGCAGCGTCTGTTTCGAGATCTCAAGCACCTGAGGACGATCGAGTGTGAGATGTCTGCTCACGCTGGAATTTGTATCCATGATGGCCCACTAATAATCGTGTGGCCTCAAGAAGCCTTGGCGGTTTTCCAAAGCTAGAGCTTGTGAGCTGCTCCAAACAGCAAGGTGTCCTTCAGCGGGACAGGGGAAGTCCAGTTAGAGGGATCCAGGGACCCCTTATGGAAAGATTCGATAGCAGAGCTCTCCGAATGGATGCCTGGAAACTCCACCTCCGTTACTACTGAAGCCTAGGAACAGGGCAGCTTTGATCCAGTGGCTCTGCTTCGCTGTTCCAAGGGATCTGAGTTGACGGAGGTTCTCAGTCTGTCGAGTCACAATTCTGCTTGGTGTCCAGGGAGACCTCAGAATGTGGCGGTAGCTCTGGGGCCATGCAGGAACCTCCTAGCCTCTGGGTGGGACCCCGTTTCAAGAGCAAAATTTCCTACTCGGGTCCAGAGGGGTTCTACTGTATGGCTCAGGGACCACA
>NW_019156829.1:0-2367 GCF_002288905.1 Enhydra lutris kenyoni | reverse complement strand
TCAGGTTGAATCTTCGGACTCAGGCCCATTGACGTGCGTGTCTTCCTGGAGGTAGGTGCTGACGGTGTCTCATACTGCGCCTTTTTTCCAGAGCGGCCTATGAAATTGGGGGGGTTCAGGTGCCTTGTAGGTTTCTCCTGTTCTGGATGGTTTGGGCAACTGAGACGGGCAGAGTTTCCTCGGGAGAGCACCGCCAGTGATGCGGTGTGGTTCTGGAGGTTCCATCCTGGAGGGCATGTGGTCAAGGCTTTGGGAACGAGGTCTTCAGACAGCAACTAGGGGAAGAATTTGGGGCGAGGTTATGGCAAGCCGGATGTGCAGACCCTGAAAGCAGCTCCTCAGGATTTGAATTTCGGGTGCCTGGGAGGCAGTAGCAGAGGCTTTTCTCTCTGGACTGTATACCTAGGATTGTCTCGGAATGGACGGGTGAGCACATGGGTCCATGGGATATTCTCCCTTTCTGGGGATTCTGCCAGGCTCCCAAGAGTTTGGTGTTATTCTGGGTGAAGGGAAGAGTGCTCTTTTCCATCTCAGGGTTCCTGACAAACAGGGATTCCAGAGACAGGTTGTGGGTCACGTGGCCTGTACAACCCCACCCAGGGTTAGGATTTGGGTCTAGGGGCACAATAGGTTCTCTCTGTGGGATCCTGGTCCAGCCCCGACAGGCTGTGCTTGAAAGGGGTCTCGGGCAAAGAGTCTCAATGCTTGTTTGTGCCCAGTTGCCCGTCCTGAATGGGCGTGGTCTCATGGGCCATGCAGGTGGCTTCCACTCTGAAAGTAGTTCCACCATATCAACATCCACTTTCCTGCCATAGGGAAGGAGGAGGACTCTGTTGTGCTTCAGGTACACACAAGGGCAGTGTTTTGCACTACCTTCTGGGATCAGATACCTGCATACCCAGGTTGGATGGAAATAACGGGCTCGGGCCAAGGCAGTTCCCACCAGCAGGATATGGGTCCTGCTATCTGGCTGGGCGAGAGGAGATTGGGTCTCGGGTTTGTTACTCAGAGCTTTAGTTCACAGTGCGACCTAAGATATCAGGGTGCCCCTGAGGGCCGTGTGGTTGGACGCTCATAGGGGTTTTGGGCAGACCTGTAGGACATTTCTTCTTTCTGTTGGCCAGGTAGAAGGCAGCTTTGTGACTCCAGAATTCCCAAGGTGGAGGGTTTGCTGGCAAAGCTTGTGAGGATCGAAATCTGGAACACAAGCTATGGTTATGTTCAGTACCGAGGGCATGACAGTTCCAATGTGCAGCAGCTGTTTCAAGATCTCCAGCCCCTGAGGATGGGCGAGGGTGAGATGTCTGCTCACACTGGAATTTGTATCCATGATGTCCAACGAATGCTCGGGTTGCCTCAAGAAGCCTTGGAGGCTTATCCAAGCTGGAGCTTGTGAGCTGCTCCAAACATCAAGGTGTCCTTCTGCGGGACAGGGGAAGTCAGCTTAGAGGTCTCCCACATGGAAAGATCCGACAGCAGAGCTCTCCAAATGGATGCCTGGAAACCCCACCTCCGTTACCACAGCAGCCTAGGAACAGGGCAGCTTTATTCCAGTGGTTCTGCTTCGCAGTTCCAAGGGATCTGAGTTGACGGAGGTTCTCAGTCTCACGGGTCACAATGCTGCTTGGTGTCCAGGGAGACCGTAGAATGTGGCGGTAGCTCTGGGGCCATGCAGGAACCTCCTATCCTGTGGGTGGGACCCCGTTCCCAGAGCAAAGTTTCCTTCCCGGGACCAGAGTGGTTCTACTATATGTCTCAGGGACCACACGGTGGGCCTAAGTTGGTTTTCCAGAACAGGCCAGAGGGACAGAGGCCTGAAAACATAAGCTAGGTTTTGGATGAGGTCCTAGGGGCATGTCAGGTTGAATCTTCGGCTCAGGCCCATTGACGTGCGTGTCTTCCTCGAGGTAGGAAGAATTAGGGGCGAGATTATGGAAGGCCGGATGTGCAGACCCTGAAAGCAGCTCCTCAGGATTTGAAATTCGGGTGCCTGGGAGGCAGTAGCAGAGGCTTTTCTCTCTGGACTGTATACCTAGGATGGTTTCGTAATGATAGTGATGGTACATGGGTGTATGGGAGGATCTCCCATTCTGGGGATTCTGCCACGCTCCCAAGAGTTTGCTGTCTTACTGGAGAAAGGGAAGAGTGCTGTTTTCCACGTCAGGGGTCCCACCCAAACAGGGATTCCAGAGTGGGGTTGTGGGTAACGTGGCCTGCCAAACCCACCAAGTGTTAGGATTTGGGCCAATAGGCATGAGAGGCCTGCTATCTGGCTTCCTGGTCCTGCCCCCTACAGGGTGTGCTTTAAAGGGGTCTCAGGCTGAGGGACACAATGCCTGCTTGTGCCCAGCTGCCCCTCCTGAGTGG
>NW_019156828.1:0-3013 GCF_002288905.1 Enhydra lutris kenyoni | reverse complement strand
CAGTCATGCGACGGCCCTAGAGGACACAAATGCTAGTCTGAGTGAATGTCTGAAACTCTCCTCAGCATCTGCAGATCAGTGATCCATGACCTAAGCCTAACCATAAACCTAGCTTGGGACAGACTTCTGTCCACAGAGTCCTGGAACACAAGCCCTCCAGATTGGGAATGCCGGAGCCAAAACATGGCACTCTGCCTGTCACCAGAAGAAAAACGTTGCCTATGGGGCTGCCCAGAAATGCCGAATGAGGATCCACCATCACAGCCCTCGAACGCAACCCAATTTCATAGGCTGCCCTGGGCACTAATGCTCTGTCTGACACAGCCTGAGACCAGACCTCCCGACAGACACCCAGGCAGCTGGCTCCACACCCAGCACATCGGACCCGCCATGTCCATAGGTTGTCATCTCTTCCCAACCTGGGTTTTCAGGCATCTGAACCTAGATGTTATCTCTAATCCTTCCACTGGAGAGAACATGATGCACAAACCAGAACTCCTCATTTGCCATGGCAAGAAACCTTGCTGTTGTGATGGTGCAAAACTTTCAGTATAGGATAAACCTGCATGATCCGTGAGGCCATGCCCATGGTTGAGAGCCGCCTTGGGCACAAACACGCATTGGGACCCTGAGCATGAGCCCCGTGTTCCAGTAAGTCCTCTCTGTGGCTGGAACAAGAGCCCGCATATGGGGCTTGCCATGCCCTTAGGCCCCCAATCCTAACCAGAATTCTGGTTGTCCAGTTACCCGTACCCAGGACTCTGCTCTGGAATTCCTCATTAGGAGGGACACCTGAGGCAGAAAATAGGACTCCTCCCTTCTCACAGAATGACCCCAAACCCTTGGGAGCCAGGACCAATCTGCAGAGAGGGAGACTCGATCATGGCCCATGAGGCCAACCCGACATTCCACGGCCATCCTTGACACAAAATCCAGAGACAAAAGCCTGAGCCAACGCCTCATATTTGTTCTTCTTTCATATCCCGAGGAACTCTCCTCATGGTCTGTAGATTGGGCCCACCATACCCTCGGTGCCAAACCTAAGGCGAGTTTGTGTTTTCCGGTTTCTGTCCCCACAGCCCTGGCCCACAGGACTGTGACTGCCCGCTCTAAGGAAACTGTGCTCATTCTATTGGCCATAGCCCTACAGATTAGGAGAAACCTCCAAGTCCGCCAAGGCCATCCCAATAGTGGAGGCCGCCATGGAAAAACAGGGCATTCTGACACAAGCTGAGCAACTACCTCCACACAGACACGGATTCAGGTGTCCCAGAGATAGAAGATTGAACTGTACAGGTCCCTAGTCCCGAATCTGAACAACAGCTTTGATTTCCAGGCGTCTCTTCTCAGAGGCCAGGTTTCGAATACGAGCATATGGTGCTTTCCTGAGGCACCAAAAAGAACATCTCTTTTCTCCACATGAGCTGTGTCCAACCCTCCATATAGGAGAATCCTGCAGGGCTCCTGAGCCACTGACACATTCCAACGTCTCCATAGACACAAACCCACGTTAGGACCCATCACCAGGAGAGTTCATTTAAATTCAACCCCCTGGGTAGCACGCCCCAGAGTCAGCAGATTGAACCTGCCTTGTCACTAGGAGCCAATGGGAATGCATGGTGGAGTTTTCAGGCATCCATCCTGAGAACCCTGCACTTAAGTCTTTCTCTGTGGGGCATCCTGGAGCCATCAAACTGGACACAACTGTGCCAAAGAAGGACACCTTACGATTTGGAGCAGCTCACAACTCCCAGCATGGAAAACTTGGCTTGGCCTCATGAGGCACCCCCTTCATGAACGGACGATCATGGACACAATCTCCAGCCTGAGCCTCCATCTGATACTCGCCCTAACTTGCAGGATATCTCAATTCAGGCTCTGAACAGTGGTCCTGCCGTGCCCTCTGCCCCAAACGTGACCCTAGCTTGTGTTTTCAGACTTCCGTCCTCACACTACTGGCCCACGAGCCCTCCAGATTGGGAATTCTGGAGCCACAAAGCAGCACTCTCTCTGCCCACCAGAAGAAAATGTTGCCCTATGGGGCTGCCCAGAAACCCCCAAGGAGGATCAACCTGCATGGCACTCGACCAGACCCCAATTTCATAGGTTTCCCTGGGCACTAGTGCTCTGTCTGAGACACCCTGAGCCCATCCTCCCGACAGACATCCAGACAGGTGGCCTCACACCCAGCACATCGACCCGCCATGCTCTTAGGCCGTAAACTATTCCCATCGTGGGTTTTCAGACATCTAAACTTAGACCTTACCTCCAATCCATGCACATTGGGGAAGCTGGTGCACAAATCAGAACTCCTCCTATCCCATGGCAAGAAAACGTGCTGTAGGCATGATGTCACACCTTCAGGGTAAGTTTAACCTGCACTCCCATGCTTGAGGGCTGCCTTGGGCACAAACAAGCATTCTGACCCTCAACGTGAGCCCCGTGTTCAGTAAAAGCTCTCAGTGGCTGGACAAAGACCGCATATGGAGCTTGCCATGCCCCAAGGCCCCCAATCCTAACCAGAGGTCGGATTTTCCAGTCGCCTTTACCCAGGACTCTGCTCTGGAGTCCCTCTTTTAAAGGGAAACCTGAGGCAGAAAACAGGACTCCTCCCTTCCCACAGAATGACCCCAAACTCTTGGGAGCCAGGGGAAATCCCCAGAGAGGGAGACTCGACCATGGCCCCTCAGGCCACCCCGAAATTCCATGGCCATACTTGAAACAAAATCCAGAGACAAAAACCTGATCCACCGCCTCACAGTTGCCCTCATATCCCAAGAGCTCCCCTCATGGTCTGTAGATCGGGCCTGCCATACCCACGTCTCAAAACCTGACCCAAGTTTTTGTTTTCAGAACTCTGTCCCTGCAACCCTGGCCAACACACAATCTAGGTTGGGGCCTCTGGAGCCACACCGCATGACAGTGCCTGCCCTCTCCAAGGAAACTGTGCCCATTCCATTGGCCATAACCCTACAGATTAGGAGAAACCTCCAAGGCCCCCGAGGACATCCCA
>NW_019156827.1:0-3014 GCF_002288905.1 Enhydra lutris kenyoni | reverse complement strand
AGGGAGACCTTAGAATGTGGCTGTGGCTCTAGGGCCATGCAGGAATCACCTAGGCTGAGGGTTGGTCCCCGTTCTCAAGAGCAAGGTTTCCTTCTCGAGACCAGAGGGATTCTATTGTATGGCTAGGGGCCACACGTTGGGCCATAAGTTGGTTTTCCAGAACAGGCCGGAGGGACAGAGGCCTGAAAATCTAATCTAGGATTTGGATGAGGTCCTAGGGGCATATCAGGTGAATCTTCGGACTCAGGCCCATTGACGTGTGTGTCTTTCTGGATGTAGGTGCTGACGGTGTCTCATACTGCGCCTTTTTTCCAGAGCGGCCTATGAAATTGTGGTGGGTTCAGATGCCTTGCAGGTGTCTCCAATTCTGGATGGTTTGGGCAATTGAGACGGGCAGAATTTCCTCGGGAGAGCAGACCCAGAGATGCGGTGTGGTTCTGGGGGTCCCATCCTGGAGGGCATGTGGTCAAGGCTTTGGGAACGAAGTCTTCAGACAGCAACTCGGGGAAGAATTAGGGGCGAGGTTATGGCAGGCACCGATCTGCAGACCCTGAAAGCAGCTCTTCAGGTTTTAAAATTCGGGTGCACGGGAGGCAGTAGAAGAGGCTTTTCTCTCTGGACTGTATACCTTGGATGGTCTCGGAACGGACGGGTGAGCACATGGGTCCATGGGATGTTCTTCCTTTCTGGGGATTCTGCCAGGCTCCCAAGAGTTTGGTGTTTTTCTGGGGGAAGGGAAGAGTGCTCTTTTTCATCTCAGGGGTCCTGCCCAAACAGGGATTCCAGAGACCGATTCTGGGTCACCGTGGCCTGGACAACCCCACCAAGGGTTAGGATTTGGGTCTAGTGGCACAATGGGTTCTCTCTGTGGGGTCCTGGTCCAGCCCCGACAGGCTGTGCTTGAAAGGGGTCTCAGGCTAAGATTCAAATGCCTGTTTGTGCCCATTGCCCCTCCTGAGTGGGCGTGGTCTCATGGGCTATGCAGGTGGCTCCCACTCTGAATGTAGTACAACGATATCAACATCGACTTTCCTGCCATGGGGAAGGAGGAGTACTCTGTTGTGCTTCAGGTACACAGAAGGGCAGGGTTTTGCACTACCTTCTGTGGTCAGATACCTTCATACCCAGGTTGAATGGAAATAACGATCTCGGGCCGAGGCTTTTCCCACCAGCAGTATATGGGTCCCGATATCTGGCTGGCTGACAGGAGATTGGGTCTCGAGCTGTGTTACACAGAGCTTTAGTTCACAGAGCGACCTATGATAGCAGGTTGTCCTTGAGGCCGTGTGGCTGGACGCTCATTTGGGGTTTTGGGCAGACCTTTAGGACATTTCTTCTTTCTGTTGGCCAGGTAGAAGGCAGCTTTGTGACTCCAGAATTCCCAAGGTGGAGGGCCGCTGGCAAAGCTTCTGAGGATCGAAATCTGAAAACACAAGCTATGGTTATGTTCAGTGCCGAGGGCATGACAGTTCCAATGTGCAGCAGCTGTTTCAAGATCTCCAGCACCTGAGCATGGGCGAGGGTGAGATGTCTGCTCACACTGGAATTTGTATCCATGATGGCCAACGAATGCTTGGGTGGCCTCAAGAAGCCTTGGAGGCTTATCCAAACTGGAGCTTGTGATCTGCTTCAAACCACAAGGTGTCCTTCTGAAGGACAGGGAAGTCAGCTTAGAGGTCTCCCACATGGAAGGATTCGACAGCAGAGCTCTCCGAATGGATGCCTGGAAACCCCACCTCGCGTTACCACAGCAGCCAAGGAACAGGGCAGCTTTGATCCGCTGCCTCTGGTTCGAAGTTCCAAGTGATCTGAGTTGACAGAGGTTCTCAGTCTGACGGGTCCCAGTGCTGCTTGGTGTCCAGGGAGACCTTAGAATGTGGCGGTGGCTCTAGAGCCATGTAGCAATCTCCTACGTTGAGGGCTGGTCCCCGTTCTCAAGAGCAAGGTTTCCTTCTCGAGACCAGGGATTCTATTGTATGGCTAGGGACCACACGTTGGTCCATAAGTTGGTTTTCCAGAACAGGCCTGAGGGACAGAGGCCTGAAAAGCTAAGCTAGGTATTGGATGAGGTTCCAGGGGCATGTCAGGTTCAATCTTCAGACTCAGGTCCATTGACGTGCGTTTCTTCCTGCAAGTAGGTGCTGAAGGTGTGTCAGTCAGACTGAGCATTTTTTCCGGAGCAGATTATGAAATTGGTGTGGGTGCAGGTGCCTTGAAGGTTTCTCCCATTCTGGAAGGTTTGGGGAACTGAGATGTGCAGAGTTCCCTCGGGAGAGCAGGCCCAGTGATGCTGTTTGGTTCTGGAGGTCCCATCCTGGAGGGCATGTGGTCACGGCATTGGGAACCAAGTCTTCAGACAGCAACTCGGCGAAGAATTAGGAGCGAAGTTATGGCCTGCCCGATCTGCTGACCCTGAAAGCAGCTCCTCTGGTTTTGAAATTCGGATGCCTGGGAGCAGTTGCAGAGGCTTTTCTGTCTGGACTCTAAATCTAGCATGGCCTCGGAATGATAGGGTTGCTACATGGGTCCATGGGAGGTTCTTCCTATCTGGGGTTTTTCCCGGCTCCCAAGAGTTTGTTGTCTTTCTGGGGGAAGGAAAGAGTGCTGTTTTCCACGTCAGGGGTCCCGCCCAAACAAGGATTCCAGAGTGGGGTTGAGGGTCACGTGGCCTGGACAACCCCCACAAGGGCTAGGATTTGGGCCAAGAGGCATGAGAGGCCTGCTCTCTGGCTTCCTGGTCCTGCCCCCAAAAAGGTGTGCTTTAAAGGGGTCACAGTGTGAGGGTCACAATGCCTGCTTGTGCCCAGCTGCCCCTCCTGAGTAGGAGTGGTCTCATGGGCCATGTAGCAGGCTCCCAACCTAGAGTATTACAACCATCTCAACAAACACATTCCTGCCATGAGGAAGAGGAGTACTCTGCTGTGATTCAGTTTTCCCCAGAGACAGGGATTTGCGCTACCTTCTGGGGTCAGATACCTGCATACCCAGGTTCGCAGGAGATGACGGGCTCTGAC
>NW_019156826.1:0-3015 GCF_002288905.1 Enhydra lutris kenyoni | reverse complement strand
TATGTGTTAGTAGGATGCTCTATTTACAAACTTAGTTTTTTTGTTAGGCTAAATATTTGGATTTAGAATTTCTAGATATCTTTCCTCAATTTATACTCTCACCAACAAAATGAAAGTGAACTATCCCTTTTCACTCTCAAATCAAGGTGGCTAGTCTTCATACTCTAACCTCTCACATAAATATTAAAATGTTATTTTCAAGGGCCAAAAATAATATGCTCGTATATTTGTTTATTTTTTATCATCTTTTTAAATAAACATATATGTATTATTAGCCCCAGGGCTACAGGTGTGTGAATCGTCATTCTTACACACTTCACAGCAATCACCATATAGCACATAGCCTCTCCCCAGATGTTCTTAACCCAACTACCCTATCCCTAGCCGCCTTCCTAGACAACCCTCAGTTTGTGTTGTGAGATTAAGAGTCTCTTACAGTTTGTCTCACTCCCAATCTCATCTTGTTTCACTTTTTCTTTCCCTAGCCACCAAACCCACCACTTTTGCCTCTCAAATTCCTTATATCAGGGAGATCATATGATAACTGTCTTTCTCTGATTGACTTATTTTACTAAACATAATACCTTCTAGTTCCATCTATGTCATTGCAAAGGGCAAGATTTCATTTCTTTTGATGTCTGTATAGTATCCCATCGTATATATATATATCACATCTCCTTTATCCATTCATCTCTTGATGGACATCTAGGCTCTTTCCATAGTTTGGCTATTGTGGATATTGCTGCTATAAACATTCGGGTGCACATGCCCCTTCGGATCACTACATTTGGATCTTTAGAGTAAATACCCAGTAGTGTGATTGATGGGTTGTAGGGTAGTTCTATTTTCAACTTTTTGAGGAAACTTCATGCTGTTTTCCAGAGTGACTGCAACAGATTGCATTCCCACCAACAGTGTAGGGGGGTTCCCCTTTCTCTGCAACATCACCAGCACCTGTCGTTTCCTGATTTGCTAATTTTAGCCATTCTGACTGGTGTGACGTGATTTCTCATTGTGGTTTTGATTTTTATTTCCCTGATGCCAAGTGATGTGGAGTACTTTTTCATGTTTCTGTTAGCCGCCTAGATGTCTTCTTTGCAGAAATGTCTGTTCATGTCCTCTGCCCATTTCTTGATTGGATTATTTGTTCTTTGGGTGTTGAGTTTGATAAGTTCTTTTTAGATTTTGGATACTATTTCTTTATCTGATATGTCATTTGTGAATATCTTCTCCCATTCTGTCAGTTGTCTTTTGGTTTTCTTGATTGTTTCCTTTGCCGTGCAAAAACTTTTGATCTTGATGAAGTCCCAATAGTTCATTTTTTCCCTTGCTTCCCTTGCTTTTGGCAATGTTTCTAGGAAGAAGTTGCTGCGCCTGAGGTCGAAGAGGTTGCTGCCTGTGTTCTCCTCAAGGATTTTGATGGATTCCTTTCTCACAATATTTCTAATTTCTTCAGCCATTTACTGAGTGATAACAACATTATAACTACAGAAACTATATGTCATTTTTACCTTATAAGTATGGTATAGACAGATTTTCTCACCTGTATTTAAATTTTTGCTATGTTAGCTTTAACTTATTTTCTCTCCTTTTGCTGTTCTGTTCTTACTTTCTCCATGAAAAGTTTCTGCAGTCTTATAGAATATTGACTTTCTCCTTGAAAGACTTGTCTCTACTCAGCCCCTTTCAAAACCATTCTTCATATCACTTTTAAATTTTTCACTCACTCTCTGACATCTTAAAAGGGCCATCCATCATTCACTCTCTTAATTCAGCCTCCTAGAAACTTCTTCCTGTTCTAGCAACTCATCCTCTGTTTACAATTATAAGGTGTTTTTTTTTTTTTGCACTAAAACTACCCTCCAAAAACCTTTATAGGCTTTATTCAAAGGAAATACAGTATGCTTTGGATTACTTAAAAAAAGAGAGAGAGAGAGAAAAGACTGAAGTAGAGAGGCAGGTTTCCCATGAATTCTCCCAGAAATTGTTCTGCCTGCAAGGTTGTGGCCCATTCAGATACTCAAGCATTTTTTACTGTAAGTGGGGCTTTGGAAAGTGGGTCAGACATTACCTTTTTGAACAGACCTGTAAGAGAAGAAGAGGGTCTGCTGCTCTAGCGTGTGGACTTTGTTATCTTAAATCTTTGGGCTCATGCTCATCATCCTCCCCTTCAGGTGCAGTGAACTTTATGTCATTCCTCAAACCTTATTCTCTGTCACCTCAGGGCCTTCATTCTGTTTCCTCTCCCTGCAACATTTAGACCTTTCATCCCAGCATCCAGTCATCACACTTGATGCATCAGGCTTCAGTTAAATGGGTCTTTCCTGTTCTTATTCCTTGCGTTAGAGAGTTCTCATATGTGTTCTCATTAACACTTTAAATGCAACCCAGTGTAGTTTTTTTCATGCTTTATTATAACTATTTGGTTCCTTGTGCCAGTCTTTAAATTTTCTGAGAACACATGCTAATCTCAGAGGCATCTTCAACATGATGCCTAGAGGTACAATCTTGCTACCTATGACTCTTACTGGCTTACAATCTTAGGAGAGTGACCCACCTCAGACCCTCATTTACTCGCCTATACATCAGGGGTGTTATTATACTTGTCCCGTTATTTTATGTTTCTGATATTCAAATGCTTAGAAAAATTCCAAGCCTGACTCATAGTGAGTACTCTGTAAAGTTGGCTATAAATCTTACTATAATAGCAATTCTTGGTAACTATATATATATATATAATCATACTGTAGGTTATTGTATATGCTATATATTACTCTATAATTTTATGTTATTATTATTAGTCACAGGCATATTCCCAGGATATGTAGCACAGTATTTGCCATAGAATAGTCCTAAACCAATGCTTGTTGAATAAAAGAACTAAAGAAGAATGTATCCAAATCTGAATTTTCCACAGTCTACTTTTAAAATAATATTTATTTATTTTAGAAAGAAAGAGAGAGAGTGAAAAGTTCACATGAACGTGGGAAGGGAGAGTGAGAAAGAGAGAATCTC
>NW_019156825.1:0-3015 GCF_002288905.1 Enhydra lutris kenyoni | reverse complement strand
ACTGGGGGCATCACGTTACCTGATTTCAAGCTTTACTACAAAGCTGTGATCACCAAGACAGCATGGTACTGGCATAAAAACAGACACATAGACCAGTGGAACAGAGTAGAGAGCCCAGATATGGACCCTCAACTCTATGGGTAAATAATCTTCGACAAAACAAGAAAAAATATACAGTGGAAAAAAGACAGTCTCTTCAATAAATGGTGCTGGGAAAACTGGACAACTATATGCCGAAGAATGAAACTCGATCATTCTCTTACACCGTACATTGATCTCCATTCTTAATCCCTACCTTTCCACAAGCAAGTGTTCATTACTTTTGACAGTTTTAAATGTATACTTTTTTAAAAGAAGAATTTTGTTTATTTTTTTGACAGAGAGAGAGAAATCACAAGCAGGCAGAGAGGCAGGCAGGGGTGGGAGTAAGGGTGGGGAGAAGCAGACTCCCTGCTCAGCAGAGAGCCTGATATGGGGCTCAATACCAGGACCCTGAGACCATAACCTAAGCTGAACCCTCTGAGCCACCCAGGCACCCCTCACAAGTGCCCTTATGACTGTTTTGCCACTCCTTACATTAATTAACAGTCTCATTAAAATTTTAGGTCCTCATTTAATTTTGACTATGACTTGTTAGTTGTTTTTCTCTGAAATGTACCATTACAGTGTTATTAACTGATGTATTTTGCCTTTATTGTTAAAAAACATTACAAAATGCCATTGAAATATTAAGTCAATATTATGCTTAGATAGTAAATTACAAATTATGAACTGTATATATGGTAAAGTATGAAAATATTCTTTCTGAAAGTTACATATTGCATTACTAAAGCATAGTTGACATCCATTTATTTGTTTCAGGATTACAGCATAGTGACCGGGAAATCATATGCATTATGAAATGCTCATCATGATAAGTATTATTACCATCTGTCACCACATAACTTATTGCACAATTATGGACTATATTTCCTCTGCTGTACTTTTTATCCCTGTGATGTATTTATTTTATAACTAGAACTTTGTATTTCTTAATTCCCTTCACCCCTTTTGCCCTCACTCACTTCCCCTCTGGTAACCTTCAGTTTCTTCTCTGCATTTATGAGTCTGTTTCCGTTTTGTTGTTGTTCTTTTGGTTTGTTGTTCATTTGTTTTGTTTTTTAGTTCCCACGTATATGTGAAATCATATGGTATTTGCCTTTGTTTTTCTGACTTATCTCATTTAGCATAATATCCTTTAGGTCAATCCATATTGTTGTGAATGGCAAGATTTCATTCTTTTTTTAAGGCTGAGCAACATTCAATTGTGTCTATATACAACAATTTCTTTACCCATTTATCTATCAGTGGATATGTAGGTTGTTTCCCTGTCTTGACTATTATAAATAATGCTGCAATAAACATAAGTGTGTATATATATATATATATATATATATAGAGAGAGAGAGAGAGAGAGAGAAAGAGAGAGAGAGAGAGAGATGATAGATATAGATATAGATATAGATTTTCAATATAGATATAGTTTTTGTTTGCTTCAGATAAATATTAAGAATAGAATTACTGGGTCATATGGTACTTCTATTTTTAATTTTTTGAGAACTTTCTATAATGTCTTCTGTACTAGTTGCACATATTTACATTTTCATCAACAGTGAATTCCTGTCTCCTCTTCTCAACATTCTTGTCAACACTTCTTATTTCTTGTCTTCCTGATACTAGCCATTTTACTGATGTGAGGTGATATCTCATCATGGTTTTGGTTAGCATTTCACTCGTGTTTATCGATGATGAACATCTTTTCATGATGTCCATTGGCAATCTATAGGTCCTCTTTGGAAAAATGTCTATTCCTTTTCCTCTGCCTAGTTTTAATTGGATTATTTATTGTTCTGATGTTTAGCTGTATGAATTCTTTTTTTAAAAAAAATATTTTATTTCATGTATTTTTTCAGAGAGATAGAGAAAGAGTACAAGTAGGCAGAGAAGCAGGCAGAGGGAGAGGGAGAAGTAGCATCTCTGCTGAGCCAGGAGCTCCATGTGGGGCTTAATCCCAGGACACTGGGATCATGACCTGAGCCAAAGGCAGCCACTTAACCAACTGAGACACCCAGGCACCCCTAGTTGTATGAATTCTTTGCTTATTTTGGATATAAACCACTTATTAAATATAAAATCTGCAAATATTTTCTCCCATTTAGTAGGTTGTCATTTCATTTTGTTAATGATTTCTTTCACTGTGTAAAAGCTTTTGATGAAGTCCTAATTGTTTATTTGTGGTTTCATTTCCTTTGTTGGGGGAAACATATCCAGAAAAATTTTGTGAAGGCTGATGCCCAAGAGTATATCGCCCATGTTCCTGCAGGAGTTTTATGGTTTCAGGTCCTACGTTCAGATCTTTAATCCATTTTTAGTTTATTTTTGTATATGGTATAACAAAGTAGTCCAGCTTCATTCTTTTGCATGCAGCTGCCCAGTTTTCCCAGCGCCATTTATTGAAGAGAATATATTTTCCCATTCTTGCAATCTTTGTTATCCAGGGTTCTCTATTCTGTTCCATTGACCTATGAGTCAACGTCTTGTGCTGGTACCAGGTGGCTTTGATTAATATAGGTGTGTAGTATATCTTGAAGTCTAGAATTATGATACCTCCAGCTTTATTCTTCTTTCTTAAAATTCTTTTCACTATTCAAGGTCTTTTGTGATCCCATACAAATTTTAGGATTATTTGTTTTATTTCTTTATATATATATACATATGTATATGTATATATATATACACATATATGTATATATGTATATTTTTTATATGTATATATGTATATATGTATATTTATACTTTATATATATGTATATATATACACATATATGTATATATGTATATTTTTATAAAATATTTATATAAATATACATATATACATATATACATATAAAAATATACATATATACATATATGTGTATATATATATATATATATATATATAAAGAAATAAAACAAATAATCCTAAAATTTGTATGG